>NC_054848.1:85636164-85808664 GCF_018345385.1 Vulpes lagopus
ATGTTACATATCCACACAACTGTGAAAAGGTGACTAACATGACATTTCTCCCATAAATCGGAATTTTTAAAAGGACACCTATTAGAGATTCTCTGAAAAGGCTGAATCTACCTTCTTTGTAAACAGAATACACTGACATGGACTTCTTCCATCTCTTAGATGTACGATATCACTTTAGCAAATTACCTGGGAGTAAAAACTGAGCCCAAAAGGATTGCCTCTGGTATGAGGGGGCAGAGATGCTGTGGCAAGTTCAAGGTAGCCCTCAGCCAAGAACTTCCTCCTTTCCCAAAAATACATGAGTCCAAAGAGATGGCTGCCACATAGTGTGGAATGTAGGACATTTGTCACCTTACAGAATGTGATTAAAATCAGGGCTCCTAGAGCTAGCAAAAATTCTGGCAATGTGTTATAACCACAAAAGGAGTAGATGAGAGGTTTAATTTTATTTGGATTAATTTATTTGTCTAGAAAGTAGCAGTCCTGAAGTTTGCTACTTGTGGCTTCTACTATTTGAGGACTTTCTCCCTTATGGCCAAAGGACAGTATGAATGAGAAGTGAATTAGAAGTAACACAACTACGCTTTTAATTTCTATTTGGGATTCACTTGACGACTGAGGACTAATGTGTAGGATGGTCACTTCATTATTCAAATGTCAATACTGGCTGAAAATCATATCACTCTCCCTCTACCCCACAAAATAATTCCTCTGGAAGAGAATTAGGAATGGCAGAAAAATCATTTTAAATATGCCATTCCTGTGGTCACCGAGGAACCCTCTAAGATGACCTGAGACAGCCAATCCCACAGCAAGAGAAAAAGTGAGGTCAATTTCTTCAGGGGGAGTTTCATGTGACTCTGCTGAAATGAGGACCAGGGGGAGACCTTGAGAAAGGCACTGCAGGAGAGGCAAGGTAGGAATTTAGAACCTCAGACAGACTAATCAAGCCAGGGACATCTTACAAAATACGTATGCCCTGGTCCATGAAGATGCTTTTTCTTAAAACGAGGCTTGTTGTGGATAAGGGTTTCCCAAAAGAAGCATGGTAATTGGCAGGATGGAAAGCAGTGTTGTGTGAACTTGAAAAAAGTCACGTGACCTCTCTGGGTCTCAGACACGCCTCATCACTAAACTGAGGGGGTAGGGCTCTACTGCTACAGTTCCTTCTGGCCACTATGCCCCACAACATAATATATCAGGCCTACTCTTCTATTTGGCTTCTAACTAACACATCCCCAAAGTTCTACCCCCCACCCTTTACCTAGTACCCCCCCGCTCCCCTCACCCTCCCCTACCCCTGAAAACTGATCTTAATGACATTGTCTGCAGATGTGTCACCTTAATGAAGGGCAGAAAGGTGACACAGAGCAGGGACCGGGGGCAATCAGCAGCCATTTTGCATCCCTG
This sequence comes from Vulpes lagopus, assembly GCF_018345385.1. Taxonomy (NCBI): domain Eukaryota; kingdom Metazoa; phylum Chordata; class Mammalia; order Carnivora; family Canidae; genus Vulpes; species Vulpes lagopus. The sequence goes on from NC_054848.1 coordinate 85,637,575, forward strand.
GAGGCAGCTCTATGACAAAGCTTGGAGCCATGGCCTCCTTGGTCCCTATCCACATGCGCATTTCCTGCTGCTCTCCAAAGGTATTCTGAGATGGAGTCACTGGCTGTAAGACGGCATAGCTAAGGATACATCTACAGCCCATCTCTTCCCCGGCTGCAGCACAGTACTTTGGGCTTCTGATGCTATTCCCTTGGAGGTGATAGTCAACTATGCCTTTTAAAACGTATGCTAAGAATTGGGGAAAACACGAGAAGTTCTTTCAGGGTAGTCACCAGAGATTCAAAGCATTCGGCCCATCACCAGAAATGCTTCCTCGTTTTGCCAATGACTGGAAATTTGAGACTGGTGACACAGCCAGTGAGTCTGTGCTGGAGAAGAAATAAACGCTAAGCAGATTGGTCTCAGGAAAGGCAAGCGAGCTGTGCTGGTGGCCACACACAGCACCTCATGCAACTCTCCATCAAGGCCTCTGATGGTCTAACTCCCTACGAAAGAGGAAGTTATACATCATCACACAGCTAATTTACTCTCCTAGCATCTGAAAGCAATATATTAATTATCCAAATGCATAAATTACTCCAGAGTATATATATGAAATGTATGAACTTCCACGAGGGAACCAAAAGAATCCACTTCCAAAGCACCACTGAAATGAAGATAAACTCCTGGCACAGGGCAGCTGGGAAATCGGGAGGGAAAATTAGCTCCAGCACCCTTCCACACCCCAATATCCCCTGCCTTTTCTCCAGCTTACATAGCTCCCGAAACTATTCTCTTCCATGAGCCTGAGATGAGAGCTCTCTCTCTCTGGATGCTGCCTAGATGGTAAGTGTACAAAACAGCACACGTGCAAATTCTCTCTGGCTTCCCACTTCTGAACTACATGTTACACACTGCCTTCCAAACGTACTGTGCTCTTCAATAAAAATGATCTGGAATATGGCAAGGCTAAATAAAATGACACATGTTGAAAACATTCATGTACATCCAGCCATTAACAGTCCTAGCATTTGTATAAATCCCAACAATAAACTTCAGAGCACAGTCTGATTAATCGGTCTTTAGAGGTAACGCTCTAAGTGTGTACCAGACTAGGCTGGAGTTTGTATGGTGTTACTTAAGTACTACATCGTCTCAATAGAAAGCCCCTTTAAAGAACATCCCCCCCAACCCTAGTCCTCACCCTCAAAATAAGAACAAACAAAAGGGAAAAATGATTAAAAGCACTCTTGCTGAGCAACCGCAGCTCTCGGATGTGCCGTTTAGATGAGATATTCTACCATCTCTGCATCAGGCTCTTGTCCCAGGAGGTGAATGGGAGCTTTCCTTTCCAGAGTATTGGAGTGGAAAACAGGGCCATCTAAACAGAGACAGGGGATTAGAAAGCAGTTAGGGATAAGGTGACGATTCCTAGAAACAGACACCTTCCGAGCCACGAAGCCAATGGCAAAGTGAGACTTGCCTGACACCCCCTCCCCGTGTCCACCTGAACATTTGCTTCTACTAGGAGAAGGGCCTTGGCTCACCCCGGTTCCCATCCTGGTGTCCCAAGAAGCCATTTACAGACGCTGCCCTTGTGCCTTGTGATCCATTCCCTTTAGCACATGAACGACTGTGGCCAAGTGACCAGCGGGTCAACAAACCACCTGTAATTGAGGGCAGAACCCAAAGCTTCCCCAGTATGGACAATCATTACCTGTCTTGAACATAAAGACTCCTAACTCTGGGAAACGAACTAGGGGTGGTGGAAGGGGAGGAGGGCGGGGGGTGGGGGGAATGGGTGACGGGCACTGAGGGGGACACTTGACAGGATGAGCACTGGGTGTTATTCTGTATGTTGGTAAATTGAACACCAATAAAAATTAATTTATTAAAAAAAATCATTACCTGTCTTATCGGGATTGCAGGTCACGCTTGGTATAGACAAACGACGGGACCCAGAACTGGCAGCTGGACTTGAAGAAGCCTCAGCTGGAGCCAGGGCCAGAGCTGGAGCTGGAGCTGGAGGAGAAGCCGCAGCCGGAGCTGGAGTTGGTGCCTGAGTTGGAGCCGAAGCAGAAGCCTGAGATGCTTGCGGAGCCAAAACTGGAGCAGTAGCCGAAGCTGGAAGCGGAGCCGGAGCAGCTGAGGCAACCTGAACAGCAGCAGTGGGAGCAACAGCAGCAGCAGCAGCAGCAGCAGCAGCAGCAGCAGCAGCAGAGGCAGCAGCGGGAATCGGAGTGGCGGGAGCTGAAGAAACAGCAGTAGCAGCGAGGGCAGTGGCAGCGGCCGGAGATGGGGCAGAGGCAGTGGCAGCTGGAGCGGCGGCAGCAGCAACGGCAACTGGAGCGGCGGCTACCATGGTGGTGGTGGTGGCGGCAGCGGTGGCAGTGTTGGTGGCTGCGTTGGCAGTGATGGCGGCAGCAGCAGCGGCAGAAGCAGCTGGCATGGGAACAGAGATGGGAGCGACAGCGGCGGTCTTGTTTGGTTCCGTTCCCCGTTCCGTCTGGGTGCTGCAGTCACGGCTGCCCGTCTTGGAGTGAGCAGACAGCAGGGGCGTGGACGGCGGCACCGGCGACGGGGTGGAAGGGACGGACTCCGCGCGGTAGTCTCCACCCAGGAGAATACCTATAGGGGAGAAAGAGACAGGGGTTAGGCAGGTATGGGTTCCTGGGACCCAGATGCACACGTCTACTGGCCCTCTTCTTCCATGTAGAAGGTTCAGGAGGAACTTTCCTTGTGCCTCCGGAGAACCCAGAAGGCGGGTGTGGCAGGTTCATCCCACCTGGTCCTCACTCTCCACCCCAGCACCGTGGATAACACTTTTAGGTGTCCTGTGAATCAGTTTTGATTTTTTTCCAACGGCCACTGATTTCCAGTGAGCTTTCAGAATGCTTCTAGTCAGTTCCACTTATCACCCACATCATCCACTACCAGACAGCTGGGAAGGATTGGGGAAAGAAGTTTGTAGTCATGGATGAGTGTGAAAATAATTTTGTAAATGAAGGTTCTAATCAAGACCGTGGTCCCTGGAAAGCGTCCTCTAGCCAAGGGATACTGCAAGTGTCCGAGAACCAAGAGGGATATCAGAAACAACAAAAAGACCTAAAATTAAAATACAAAGCTGGTTTTCTCAGGATCTAAAAATGTACCTCATGGTGTCCATGATATTTCTGGGGTTTTGATTAGAGGGTAAGGCATGGACAGGAATGGAATGAAAAAGTACATTCCATTCTCATCTCAGAACATTCTGATAACAAAAACCTGCCACCCAGCATCATTTAGCTTAACTAGAACTCTGAGTCCTTCTATTATATAGGAGGAAAGAACAGAGAAGATCTGGAATTCTGAAATCTTGACTGACATGAAGCTCACGTGGGCTTTGGACAAAGACTAAAGATCTCAAGTGGCAAGGTCAGATCTGAGAATTTTTAAAAGGAAACTGAAGTTATCTTCCTTCCCACCCAAGGAGAACTCAGAACTCTTATCTTTGAAGGCCTTGGATTCAATCAATGTTCTCTCAGTGAGATATCAAAATGTGGAAGAGCTCCTTTCAGGAGGATAGAAACCCAACCTGGTATATATCATCCTCGCTAGAATGTGGACCATTGCTCCTTTTCCTTGCTGAATGGGCACATATCTAAGTCAGGGCTATCTTTATTTTATTTTTTTTAAGATTTTACTTATTTATTCAAGAGAGACACAGAAAGAGAGGTAGACACATAGGCAGAGGGAGAAGCAGGCTCCCCACAGGGAGCTTGATGTGGGACTTGATCCCAGAACCCCAAGATCACAACCTGAGCCGAAGGCAGATGCTCAACCACTAAGCCACCCAGGCATCCCCAGGGCTCTCTTTAAATGGGTCACATTAATTGTCTTTACTGTCATTACCTAGGCTCCCCTTCCAGCTCTTGTCATCTCGCTTTTCCTCCATGATGGGGGTGCCAGTCAGGGTGGAAGAATGTGAGAGCAAGCCTGATCCAGCATTGGAAATGGACATTAGAGACTTTGCTGGTCGCATGGATGACAGCTGCTCTGTCTTACTTGGCTCCTTCCGGGAACGCTGCTGGAGTACTTTGATCATGGCATCCTTCTCAATAATTTGGGCATGAAGCGTCTTAATCCTAGGAGTCAAAGATAGAGAACATATAAAGATGTTGCTACCTCCATGTTCTGGTCTCATGGCCTTCATGGACTTAAGCTTCCAGTGTCTTTTCAACTAAGGGGTGCTTTAGTTATTTCTGGGTTGTAAAGCAAGGGACAGTGTGCCATGCTTTTTAAAATGCCTTTCTCCACACCCAAACGAACATAGTAGAGCATGTGAGAGTTGTTGCTTAAACCTCACGAGGCCAAAGGAAGGTACTGGTTGTGGGGGAAGCTGCATGTGAGCAGGTAAATCAATGTAGTGGGTACGATAGTGACAAACTGGAGTCAGGGGAACAACGTATTTAGTGAGAAGATAAGAACCTCTATGAATGGGCCACAATTTCAGTTAATAAGTAAATGATCATGAGTTTATAAGAGGTGTCAGGTGCCCTACCTCCAAGTTGGAATGGATGTTTTTTTACTGTGCACTCTGCTGTAACACAGGGCTGAAGTCCGATGCTAGAAAGAATACCCCAGAGTGCAAATACCAGCGATACAGTTCTGGCAGAGGGAATATGGAAAGCAATTACCAAGGCCAACGGGGAAAGCAAGGTAAAGGTCACTGCATTTCAAATCCCAAGTAACAGGCTGGCAGGGTTGTGGGGGTCAGGGGAAGCTGTGTTGTCAGGTTTTTCAGCTGTGAATGAAGACGTCTGCCCTTCCCTTCTGATCTATCTGGTCTTGATACCTTCTTCTCAGATCTACCAGGGTCCGGATGGATTTTCTACCTGCCCTCCATGTCAAGGCAACGCTTGTTGGCCATCAAGATTTCTTCTTCCTCTTTCTGAATGCGAGCTTCCAGAGCCGTGTCGTAGCTGGTGTTAGGAGAGTGGCTGATGACTGTTGTGTCCCTGGGAAGGAAGATGACATTGATGAAGAAGACAAGGCAGCAAAACCAATGAATCCTATCATTTCCCTCCCAAGTCAAAAGTATTGCTGGAAAGCCATAAGCTACAGCGAGACTTGTTAGGAATGGCTGGTTTCTGGATGACTTACTGAAAAGAACCTCCAAGATGGGAAGGTTCAGCACTCAGAGCTAGAAGCGGTTTTCAGCCTGAGAACAGTTAGAAAAGTCAGTGAAGGATTCCACGAGAGATACACAGGCTCGCCTTCAAAACTAGACAGATAGGCTCCCAAAGCCTTCTGGCTGAGAGTCCCTTCAAGGTTTTTGATCATAGCCGGGTAATGGGAAGATATTTCTATTTCCACTTTATCTTATTATTTATATTGCACTTAAGATATAGATTTCCACTTTATTCTCATGACAGTTATGAAGGGGAAACGGCTAGACTTTGCTGAAAAACAAAGAATGTACTAGACAGCCATTGCTACAGATGTGTAACAACTATACCCGAATGCTAGAAACAAACTATGAACATGTCAACAGTGAAGGTCAGGTAGGGCACGCAAGCCAAGTGAGAAACAGGGCCTTTGAGTCAGTGCCACTTAATTCCTATCTGACCTACATCAGAAACATTCCAGTGCCAACTCAACAAGTCTCACCCCCATGACTGTTCTCTTGCCAGGGTCCCAACTGCACAAGGGACCATCCTGTTTCATTTGAAAGTCTCTAAGGCCATTAACTCAAAGACTCATTAATAAGGAGTAAAGTGTGTGTGTGTGTGTGTGTGTGAGAGAGAGAGAGAGAGAGAGAGAGTAAGAGAAGGAGGAGAAGGAGAAGAAAAAAAAGGAGGAGGAAGAGGAAGAAGGGAAGGCAGTGTTGGTGAGGAGAGGGTCTAGCCCGTGGGTGAGGCTGATGTCTACACAGCACAACTCAAAGACATATGGGAGATAACTGGGGGGGGAGGGGCAAGATGGCGGAGGTGTAGGGTCTCCAGGTCACCTGTCCTCAGCAAATTACCTAGAAAACCATCCAATCATCCTGAAAACCTACGAATTCGGCCTGAGATTTAAAGAGAGACCAGCTGGAACGCTACAGTGAGAAGAGTTCGCGCTTCTATCAAGGTAGGAAGACGGGGAAAAAGAAATAAAGAAACAAAAGGCCTCCAAGGGGGAGGGGCCCCGCGAGGAGCCGGGCTGAGGCCGGGGCGAGTGTCCCCAGGACAGGAGAGCCCCGTCCCGGAGGAGCAGGAGCTGCACCAACCTTCCCCGCGGAAAGGGGCTCCCCGGGAATTGGAGCAGGATCCCCAGAAAGGCGGGGACGCCCTCGGGCTCTCTGGGACAGTAACAGAGGAACTGCGCCCCGGGAGATGCGCCGAGCTCCCTAAGGGCTGCAGCGCTCGGCGGGGCCCGGAGCAGCTCGGAGGGGCTCGGGCGGCGGCTCCGCGGAGGGGGCTGCGGGGCTGCGGGGCTCCGGGAACAGCTTAGCGGCGGCGGCTCGGGCGGAGGAAGAAGCTCCGCGCAGAGGGGGCTGCGCGGCTCCGGGAACAGCTCGGAGGGGCTCGGGCGGCGGCTCCGCGGAGGGGGCTGCGCGGCTCCGGGAACAGCTCAGCGGCGGCGGCTCGCGCAGAGGAAGAAGCTCCGCGCGGAGGGGGCTGCGCGGCTCCGGGAACAGCTCGGAGAGGCTCGGGCGGCGGCTCCGCGGAGGGGGCTGCACCGCCGGGAGCGCGAATCCAACAGCGCAGGCCCCGGAGCACAGGGCGCCGGGACACAGCCCAGGATCCGGCCTCCCCCGGGACAGGCAGAGGCCGGGAGGGCCCAGGACAGCAAGGACGCTCCTGCCTGGAACTGAGCAGATCAGCGGCCCCGCCCCGGAGCCCCCAGGCCCTGCAGAAGGAGAGCCCCGGAGCTACTGCGGGGGCTGGATCCAGGGTCCCAGAGCTGCCCCCGCCACTGTGGCTTCCTCCCGGGGCCTCACGGGGTCAACAACCCCCACCGAGCCCTGCACCAGGCAGGGGCAGAGCAGCTCCCCCAAGTGCCAACACCTGAGAATCAGCACAGCAGGCCCCTCCCCCAGAAGACCAGCGAGACGGACCAGTTCCAAGGGAAGTCAAGGGACTTAAACTACACAGAATCGGAAGATACTCCCCCGTGGTTTTTTTTTTGTTTTTTGTTTTTTTGTTTTTGTTTTTGTTTTTTTTTTTTGTTTTTTTTGTTTTGTTTTGTGCTTTTTTTTCTCTCTTTCTTCTTGATTTCTGATTGCTTCCCCCACCCCCCCTTTTTTTCTTTTTTCTCCTTTCTTTCTTTTTCTTTCTTTTTCTTCTCTTTTTCCCCTATTTTTTTCTTCTTTCTCTTTTTTCTTTTTCTCTTTTCGCTCCTTCTCTCTCTTTTTCTCCTTTTCCCAATACAACTTGTTTTTGGCCACTCTGCATTGAGCAAAATGACTAGAAGGAAAACCCCTCAAAAAAAAGAATCAGAAACAGCCCACTCTCCCACAGAGTTACAAAATATGGATTACAATTCAATGTCAGAAAGCCAATTCAGAAGCACTATTTTACAGCTACTGGTGGCTCTAGAAAAAACCATAAAGGACTCAAGAGACTTCATGACTGCAGAATTTAGATCTAATCAGGCAGAAATTAAAAATCAATTAAATGAGATGCAATCTAAGCTAGAAGTCCTAACGACGAGGCTTGACGAGGTGGAAGAACGAGTGAGTGACATAGAAGACAAGTTGATGGCAAAGAGGGAAACTGAGGAAAAAAGAGACAGGCAATTAAAAGACCATGAGGATAGATTAAGGGAAATAAATGACAGCCTGAGGAAGAAAAACCTACGTTTAATTGGGGTTCCCGAGGGCGCGGAAAGGGAAAGAGGGCCAGAATATGTATTTGAACAAATCCTAGCTGAAAACTTTCCGAATCTGGGAAGGGAAACAGGCATTCAGATCCAGGAAATAGAGAGATCCCCCCCTAAAATCAACAAAAACCGTTCAACACCTCGACATTTAATAGTGAAGCTTGCAAATTCCAAAGATAAGGAGAAGATCCTTAAAGCAGCAAGAAAAAAAAAGTCCCTGACTTTTATGGGGAGGAATATTAGGGTAACAGCAGACCTCTCCACAGAGACCTGGCAGGCCAGAAAGGGCTGGCAGGATATATTCAGGGTCCTAAATGAAAAGAACATGCAACCAAGAATACTTTACCCCGCAAGGCTTTCATTCAAAATGGAAGGAGAGATAAAGAGCTTCCAAGACAGGCAGGAACTGAAAGAATATGTAACCTCCAAACCAGCTCTGCAAGAAATTTTAAGGGGGACTCTTAAAATTCCCCTTTAAGAAGAAGTTCAGTGGAACAATCCACAAAAACAAGGACTGAATAGATATGATGACACTAAACTCATATCTATCAATAGTAACTCTGAATGTGAACGGGCTTAATGACCCCATCAAAAGGCGCAGGGTTTCAGACTGGATAAAAAAGCAGGACCCATCTATTTGCTGTCTACAAGAGACTCATTTTAGACAGAAGGACACCTACAACCTGAAAATAAAAGGTTGGAGAACCATTTACCATTCAAATGGTCCTCAAAAGAAAGCAGGGGTTGCCATCCTTATATCAGATAAATTAAAATTTACCCCGAAGACTATAGTGAGAGATGAAGAGGGACACTATCTCATACTCAAAGGATCTATCCAACAAGAGGACTTAACAATCCTCAATATATATGCCCCGAATGTGGCAGCTGCCAAATATTTAAACCAATTAATAACCAAACTCAAGAAATACCTTGATAATAATACACTTATACTTGGTGACTTCAATCTAGCTCTTTCTACCCTGGATAGGTCTTCTAAGCACAATATCTCCAAAGAAACGAGAGCTTTAAATGATACACTGGACCAGATGGATTTCACAGATATCTACAGAACTTTACATCCAAACTCAACTGAATACACATTCTTCTCAAGTGCACATGGAACTTTCTCCAGAATAGACCACATACTGGGTCACAAATCGGGTCTGAACCGATACCAAAAGATCGGGATAGTCCCCTGTATATTCTCAGACCATAATGCCTTGAAATTAGAACTTAATCACAACAAGAAATATGGAAGGACCACAAACACGTGGAGGTTAAGGACCATCTTGCTAAAAGATGAAAAGGTGAACCAGGAAATTAAGGAAGAATTAAAAAGATTCATGGAAACTAATGAAAATGAAGATACAACCATTCAAAATCTTTGGGATGCAGCAAAAGCAGTCCTGAGGGGGAAATACATCGCAATACAAGCATACATTCAAAAACTGGAAAGATCTCAAATTCAAAAGCTCACCTTACACATAAAGGAACTAGAGAAAAAGCAACAAATAGACCCCACCCCCAGCAGAAGAAGAGAGTTAATTAAAATTCGAGCAGAACTCAATGATATCGAGACCAAAAGAACTGTGGAACAGATCAACAGAACCAGGAGTTGGTTCTTTGAAAGAATTAATAAGATAGATAAACCATTAGCCAACCTTATTAAAAAGAAGAGAGAGAAGACTCAAATTAATAAAATCATGAATGAGAAAGGGGACATCACTACCAACACCAAGGAAATACAAACGATTTTAAAAACATATTATGAACAGCTGTATGCCAATAAATTAGGAAATCTAGAAGAAATGGACGCATTCCTGGAAAGCCACAAACTACCAAAACTGGAGCAGGAAGAAATAGATAACCTGAACAGGCCAATAACCAGGGAGGAAATTGAAGCAGTCATCAAAAACCTCCCAAGACACAAGAGTCCAGGGCCAGATGGCTTCCCAGGGGAATTCTATCAAACGTTTAAAGAAGAAATCATACCTATTCTACTAAAGCTGTTTGGAAAGATAGAAAGAGATGGAGTACTTCCAAATTCGTTCTATGAGGCCAGCATCACTTTAATTCCGAAACCAGACAAAGACCCCACCAAAAAGGAGAATTACAGACCAATATCCCTGATGAACATGGATGCAAAAATTCTCAACAAGATACTAGCCAATAGGATCCAACAACACATTAAGAAAATTATTCACCATGACCAAGTAGGATTTATCCCTGGGACACAAGGCTGGTTCAACACTCGTAAAACCATCAATGTGATTCATCATATCAGCAAGACAAAAACCAAGAACCATATGATACTCTCATTAGATGCAGAGAAAGCATTTGACAAAATACAGCATCCATTCCTGATCAAAACCCTTCAGAGTGTTGGGATAGAGGGAACTTTCCTCGACATCTTAAAAGCCATCTACGAAAAGCCCACAGCAAATATCATTCTCAATGGGGAAGCACTGGGAGCCTTTCCCCTAAGATCAGGAACAAGACAGGGATGTCCACTCTCACCACTGCTGTTCAACATAGTTCTGGAAGTCCTCGCCTCAGCAATCAGACAACAAAAAGACATTAAAGGCATTCAAATTGGCAAAGAAGAAGTCAAACTCTCCCTCTTCGCCGATGACATGATACTCTACATAGAAAACCCAAAAGCCTCCACCCCCAGATTGCTAGAACTCATACAGCAATTTGGTAGCGTGGCAGGATACAAAATCAATGCCCAGAAATCAATGGCATTTCTATACACTAACAATGAGACTGAAGAAAGAGAAATTAAGGAGTCAATCCCATTTACAATTGCACCCAAAAGCATAAGATACCTAGGAATAAACCTAACCAAAGAGGTAAAAGATCTATACCCTAAAAACTATAGAACACTTCTGAAAGAAATTGAGGAAGACACAAAGAGATGGAAAAATATTCCATGCTCATGGATTGGCAGAATTAATATTGTAAAAATGTCAATGTTACCCAGGGCAATTTATGCGTTTAATGCAATCCCTATCAAAATACCATGGACTTTCTTCAGAGAGTTAGAACAAATTATTTTAAGATTTGTGTGGAATCAGAAAAGACCCCGAATAGCCAGGGGAATTTTAAAAAAGAAAACCTTAGCTGGGGGCATCACAATGCCAGATTTCAGGTTGTATTACAAAGCTGTGGTCATCAAGACAGTGTGGTACTGGCACAAAAACAGACACATAGATCAATGGAACAGAATAGAGAACCCAGAAGTGGACCCTGAAATGTACGGCCATCTAATATTCGATAAAGGAGGAAAGACTATCCATTGGAAGAAAGACAGTCTCTTCAATAAATGGTGCTGGGAAAATTGGACATCCACATGCAGAAGAATGAAACTGGACCACTCTCTTTCACCATACACAAAGATAAACTCAAAATGGATGAGAGATCTAAATGTGAGACAAGATTCCATCAAAATCCTAGAGGAGAACACAGGCAACACCCTTTTTGAACTTGGCCACAGTAACTTCTTGCAAGATACATCCACGAAGGCAAAAGAAACAAAAGCAAAAATGAACTATTGGGACTTCATCAAGATAAGAAGCTTTTGCACAGCAAAGGATACAGTCAACAAAACTAAAAGACAACCTACAGAATGGGAGAAGATATTTGCAAATGACATATCAGATAAAGGGCTAGTTTCTAAAATCTATAAAGAACTTATTAAACTCAACACCAAAGAAACAAACAATCCAATCATGAAATGGGCAAAAGACATGAAGAGAAATGTCACAGAGGAAGACATGGACATGGCCAACATGCACATGAGAAAATGCTCTGCATCACTTGCCATCAGGGAAATACAAATCAAAACCACAATGAGATACCACCTCACACCAGTGAGAATGGGGAAAATTAACAAGGCAGGAAACAACAAATGTTGGAGAGGATGCGGAGAAAAGGGAACCCTCTTACACTGTTGGTGGGAATGTGAACTGGTGCAGCCACTCTGGAAAACTGTGTGGAGGTTCCTCAAAGAGTTAAAAATAGACCTGCCCTACGACCCAGCAATTGCACTGTTGGGGATTTACCCCAAAGATTCAGATGCAATGAAACGTCGGGACACCTGCACCCCGATGTTTCTATCAGCAATGGCCACAATAGCCAAACTGTGGAAGGAGCCTCGGTGTCCATCGAAAGATGAATGGATAAAGAAGATGTGGTTTATGTATACAATGGAATATTACTCAGCAATTAGAAATGACAAATACCCACCATTTGCTTCAACGTGGATGGAACTGGAGGGTATTATGCTGAGTGAAATAAGTCAATCGGAGAAGGACAAACAGTGTATGTTCTCATTCATTTGGGGAATATGAATAATAGTGAAAGGGAATATAAAGGAAGGGAAAAGAAATGTTGGGAAATATCAGGAAGGGAGACAGAACATAAAGACTCCTAACTCGGGGAAACGAACTAGGGGTGGTGGAAGGGGAGGAGGGCGGGTGTTGGAGGGGAATGGGTGACGGGCACTGAGGTGGACACTTGACGGGATGAGCACTGGGTGTTTTTCTGTATGTTGGTAAATTAAACACCAATAAAAGTTAAAAAAAATAAAAAAAAAAAAAAAAAAAAAAAAAAAAAAAAAAAAAAAAAAAAAAAAAAAAAAAAAAAAAATAACTGGGTATCCCTGGGTGGCTCAGCAGTTTAGCACCTGCCTTCGGCCCAGGGCATGATCCTGGAGTTCCGGGATCGAGTCCCACGTCAGGCTCCCTACATGGAGCCTGCTTCTCCCTCTGCCTGTGTCTCTGCCTCCCTCTCTCTCTGTCTTTCATGAATAAATAAATAAAATCTTAAAAAAAAAAAAAAAAAAAAAAAAAAAAAACAAAGACATATGGGAATCCTATATCGTCTTGATAAATGAGGTCATACATCTTTCTTTAGTTCATTTAGAACTAGTGGTAGAAAAAAAGTGAAGGGAATGAAGAAAACTGGATCTCCTTTGAATCACTTGGAGGGAAAGAAAAAGGGATTAGGAAGAATATTGATGTAATTATATTGGTCTTCAAGGAAAGCTGACAATAGACCAAGAAAACAATGAATTGGCACTGTTTCATTATACTTCCTATGAGAACGAGGATCTGTGGGAGAATTTTCTGTTGGCAGCTAGCTGTGTTCTCTTAGCTTAGAGATTGTGACCAGTACAGATGGGAAGGAAAGGGCAGGGGATAGAGGCAGCAAGCTGGTATTAAAGTTAGGGAATTTGGGTGAGTTTACATAAAACCACTGTTTCCCCAAATGCTTGTACTTTATATGCAGAGCTAAAACAATGTATCTGAATGGTGAAATAATTGTAGTGCAAGTGGCTCCCATCAATTGCTAAGTTTGAAATATTTTAGCATCTCAGAATTTTCCACTTGCTCTGGTGAGTTCACGTGCTTATAGTCCTACCAGGAATGGCACTTATGTTCCAAAGTAGCCAAGGGGATATGGCATTGTGCAATGTGGAGAGCACAGGTTCTGACTAGAGACTACACCAGGGTCAAATCCCACTTTCCCAAGTACTCTGCCACTAACAAATTCTATGAGCCCGGTAAGCTCATAGAATTTAACTCCTCTAGTGCTCAGTGTTCTCATATGCAAGATAGAAATCAGCATTATACCTACATCTCATGGCATTTTGGGGGGGGAAGAAGTCAAAGTATGCCTGTAAAAGATATGGTGGCAGGCACAGTAAAAACACTGAATACAGTCATCTATTAGTTATGAGAGAAAAGTCTATAGGTAGAAGAAGAGTAGCAGACAAGATAGTGTGACTTTAAAGAATTTCAGCTCCAAGATAATATCCTGGAGGCAATTCCTGCAGGGCATAGTTCCAATGGGATGGCTGCTTCAGAGCCAGGCCGCTCTAAAGTGTTCATGGTGTCTATGGACACTGGGACATGAGCGCATGGTTTGTCACTGGGGTAGCCAGTGCTGGCTCAATGCCACTTTCACTGCATAAAAGACCATTTCGGGGACTCAGAGCCCTGCCAGCTAATTGATATGGACACTGTGAACTCCTCAGGAATGGAGCCTGAAAATGTGGGGCACTTAGTGAATTCCTACAGAGCTGCCAGGACGGCCTTCAACATCAATCTTCCTTCTAGAAGACTGGCGCTACTAAGCCAATGGCTCAGGCAAAAGCAAGCAAGCACAGCTTTGGAAGGAGCAACTTGACCTGCTTAACTTCCAATACTCTGAGACCATCCTTACACACATCTGGAGTGAACTGCTGGCTTGAAAACATCACCTGCATATTCCAAAATGTAGATCTCTGAGCTTAATATCCTCCATCTGAATTCTTAATAAATGAGTTTCTGGCAACTATCCTTCCAATCATCTCTCTCCTTCCTTTGTCCAATGAAATTCTCATCACATTGCTTACATTGCTTTCTAGAATGTCACCCATGATTTCCTAACTAAAACATCTAGTGTTTTAAACTTTTAAACTTCAAATCCATCCTTCCTGAATGGGTATCATCGTTTTGTTGATTTAATATGTGAACTCGACTATGAGTACGACACTGTGTTTGAAGTTACTGCGATACTAAAAAGTGGCTACACATGCATAAGACTAGTCCCTGACTGCAGGAGACTTGCAAGACGAGGCAAAAAAAATAAATAAACAGGCAAGGGGTACCTGGGATGGCTTAGTCAGTTAAGCATCTTTCAGCTCAGGTCATGGTTCCCAGGGTCCCAGGTTCAAGCCCCAGGATCCTGGGTTCAAGCCCCAAGCTCCCTGCTTGGGGAGCCTGCCTCTCCCTCTCCTCCCCGCTCCTGCTCTCTCTCACTATCTCTGTTGCTATCTCGGTTTCTCTTTGTCTCAAATAAACAGAGAAAATCTTTAAAAGAAAGTAAACAGGCAAACAATTTAATTAGGACAGAAGGGATTTTGAACTTTATTACAATTGGCACTGAAGATTATTAGAGCTTTTTGAGGGGAGTGATGTGATCCAAGCTCTGCTTTAGAAAGATAGCATTATCTCTGGGTGAAATACGATAGGGGGTAGGGGAGGAATACACTGGACTTGGGCAAACCAGTCAGAAGGGTTATTGTAATAATCCCAGCAAGAGATACTGAAATGACGAAGTGATGCAATAGTAGGGGGAATGGAACAGGCATAGGAGGCAGAATTGCTACAACTTGAAGACTGCTTAAATGTAGTTGTTAGGGGATCCCTGGGTGGCGCAGCGGTTTGGCGCCTGCCTTTGGCCCAGGGCGCGATCCTGGAGACCCGGGATCGAATCCCACGTCGGGCTCCCGGTGCATGGAGCCTGCTTGTGTCTCTGCCTCTCTCTCTCTCTCTCTCTCTCTCTCTCTCTCTCTCTCTCTGTGACTATCATAAATGAATAAAAAAAAAATTAAATGTAGTTGTTAGAGCGAAGAATGAATGAGAATTGTGTTGTTTCTAATTCAAATGACTAGAAAAAAATGGCATACCACTCACTTTCCATGATAGGAAAGTATGGAGAAATCTTTGGGAAAGCATTATAATGAGTTTTGATTTTAGTTACATCGGAGTTAACATGTCTTATGAATAGCCATATGACAATATCCAACAAGTTGCTGACAATTCTAACTTTAATCTAAGGGATGTCAGACTTACTATGTGAAGCTGTAGTAGAGAACAAGATAACTAAGACAAGAGGTAGAACGAGGAGAGAGTCATGGACAGAAACTGAGAAAAACCTCCAAGGAAGGAACAGATAGGCATGTATAATATGTGTGACCAGCTTCTACCTCTTACTTTCCTCTTCCTTACTTCTTTCCCAGATTTACATCACCCAAAATAAACACAAAACATTGCACGTTCAGAGAAGGTTAACAACCTAATTCAGAAAATGCAAACTCGTCAATTACACGGCCCATTGGGTTTGTTATCTTTTTTTAAAAAAAATATTTTATTTATTTATTCATTAGAGACACAGAGAGGCAGAGACATAGGCAGAGGGACAAAAGCAGGCTCCATGCAGGGAGCCCGACGTGGGACTCAATCCCATGTCTCCAGGATCATGCCCTGGGACAAAGGTGGCACTAAACCACTGAGCCACCTGGGCTGCCCACAGGTTTACTATCTTTTTATCCCTTTGCTGCTATTCAGAAATAAAGTCACCGCTTGTGAACTTCAATCTGCATTGCCGAATCCATCCCTCTAGGATGAATTACTCCGTAGGATTGCCCTCATCTAATATTAAGCATCTGGATAATCTCTAGGAGCACCACAATACAGAGTTATACTGTGTGTCATATTATTGTGATTATTTATAATATTTTTAAGTGACTAAGTAATAAACCTCAAATGGTCACTCTTGAATGGTTCATAATCCCTATTTCACTACCTTGAAATCATCATTTCTGGGAGGCAGCAGAGGACAGTGGTGAAGGTGTCAAAATGTCATTTGCAATCCCAATTCCTCTTCTTAGTAACTGTGTGTGATCTTGGACAAAGTATTTACCCTATCTGTGCTTCAGTTTCCTCATCTGTGGAACAGGTAATAGTATTTATCTCAAAGAATTATTGTGAGGATTAGCAATAATTGTAAAGTACTTAGCAGAGTACCTTATGTAGAAAATACTACATGTGATTTCTTGCATTGACTATTTTCCCTTTGACAAGTGGTGCTTCATAGAATGCAAGTGCTAAGAGGGGTATGAAAAGATCACCTAATAGGTCTTCTACCTGAGAAAAGACAGTTGTCTGTTACTATATTCAAATCTCTATTTTCATGATTCGCAATGGCCAAAGACCAGAAACAATCCAAATATCCATTTTTGAGTGAATGGATAAACAACTGTGGTATAACCCAAACTATGGAACACTGCTCAGCAATGAAAAGGAATAAACTACCAATACGTGCATCAACTTGTGTGAATCTCAAAATAATTATGCCAGGTGAAAGAAATCAAACACAAAGAGTATATACTATATGAATCTTTTATACAATCTAGAAAAAGAAAAATTATAATGCCAAAAAAATCCAGATTGATTGTTGTCCTGGGGTCAGATGGGGGAGGAAGGGATCAAGTTGAAGGGGCACAAGAGAACTTTAGAATGTGTCCTCTCTCTTGATTGTGGCAGTGGCTCCATTATTGTATACACCTGCCAATGTTTATCAAAGCATACACTTGAACTAGGTGTTTACTTAATTTGTAAGAAATACCTTAATTGGAAAAATTCTACAACTAGCACTGATACTGCCCAAGCAACAGTTCCTAAATGTGCAGCCTGTTATCTACCTATGAGCTATTACACTGGGAATATACTGAGATACTAGCCGAATACACAGGAACCAAGCAGGCCATTAAAATGTGGCACTAGATTTACAGATTTAAGTTACAGAGTTACACATCATTTCCTTCTCTTTCACTTCTTTTCTCCTTCCTTCCTTTTTGCTTCTTTCTCTCCTTCCTTACTCAAATACATGTTGAGCACTTTCCATCTGCAGCCAATATCCTAGGCACTTAAAAATTATTTGGAAAGAAAACAGAACATAAACCTTTTACATTGAAAGGGGCAAAGAGGGATCCCTGGGTGGCGCAGTGGTTTGGTGCCTGCCTTTGGCCCAGGGCGTGATCCTGGAGACCCGGGATCGAATCCCACATCGGGCTCCCAGTGCATGGAGCCTGCTTCTCCCTCTGCCTGTGTTTCTGCCTCTCTCTCTCTCTCTCTGTGACTATCATAAATAAATAAAACTTTTAAAAAAGGGGGCAAAGAGCAGAACTGTGGTCAAATTTTTAGGGTTGAGAGGAGGCAGAATGAAACCACTGGGCAGAAAAGCAATGGCAAGAGATGTTGGAAGGGAAGGTGGAAGAGATCACAGGCTCTGAAATGAAGTTTTCTGAATGCTACCTTCCAAATCTGAAGTCTCATTAGGAAAGGAAGAAAAGGGGGGAGTCCTGGGTGACTCAGTGGTTGAGCGTCTGCCTCCGGCTTCGGGTGGGGTCCCAGAGTCCCACAATCAAGTCCTGTATCAGGGTCAAGGAGCCTGCTTCTCCCTCTGCCTGTGTCTCTGCCTCCCTCTCTCTCTCTCTCTCTCTCTCTCTCCGTGTGTGTGTGTGTGTGTGTGTTTCTCATGAATAAATAAATAAAATCTTAAAAAAAAGAAAGGAAGAAAAGGGAATCTCTGTGGCCAAGCATAAAAGGCATTATCTTTGAAAAAATTAGCATAATCCTGGAAGAGAAGGGTCTGGAGCAATTACCTAGTCCGATAATCTCATTTTGCAGGAATTTGAACACAATCTCTCAATTCCTCCTGTGGACTGGATTAAAAGGCATGCAAAAAGTATACAGTCCAGATACAGGATGTTTGTCTGAGGAACTAACATCAGGTATTTCTACTAGGTGTATACTGGCTGCTTTTTATCATATGAAATAATAAACACACACATTTTACTGAAAACAGTGATTCCATGAAAACTTTCTATGGACTGATTTCAACAAATTTGATTTAAATTAAATCTACCTTATGGAAGGCAACAGATTCTAGAAAGAAATCTGTTTGACAGGGGGTTTCCTCCAATACTCAAAACTTTCCAGGGAAGAAGGAAGGGGGAGGGTTCATTTCTTTATACAAGGATCCCAGGGACAACCTCTTAGCTTCACTGCCTTTCCTAATCTGAAGTCTATGTTGGAGTCAGTTTTAGCAGTGAATCTCCCAGCACCAAAAACCCTGGCCACTCAACATTTTTTCATGTTGCACACCTTTATAAGCGGTATCTGTCTCAGCTTCTGTGCAAAGATGGCAGAAATTGTCCTGTATCTCATTTTCAGTGTTAGGGTTGCCGAGTAACCTTTGGATAAGCACAGGGTACAGGAGTTTATTTGGAAGGTAGCAGCTAGAATTCCACTTAACTGTGCTTCTAATCTGCCTCCAAACTTCCCGAGCATCTTTGAGCACAACTGGGCTTCTGTGCCCTCTGTTACTGCCCTGGCATGTACCAAGCACACTGTTTGCAGAAAACAAAGACAGGTAAGCTTAAGCTCATGAGGACCTTAAAATTAGGGCAGAGGTGATTCCCATCCCTTTAAAGTTTTTAGAGGATACCTGGAGACGGGAAGAGTGTGGTAGAGATGTCTTCCTGGAGAACTAAGAGTAGGTTTGCAAACCACCAGCCCAGCTCTCCAGCGCTGCCCTCCCTCTGATTTGGCAGGAGAAGGAATCACAGATAAATGTGTCCTCCACCCCCTCCGCACAGGATGTACATCCCAGCCTAGACTCTAGCAAGTGTTTCCACATTTCTCCAGCTCACCATGTTTAGGAGAACGTTAAAAACAGCACTGGGGTTTTTAATAACTTTCTGGGTAGAGACTCTATGGGTGTAGTGTGCTCTGGCAGCCCCTCAGATACCCAACTGTAGCCGAAGGCTCTTGTCCATCTCTCCAACAAACAGGCCACCTCATGATTCAAATTTAGTTTTTGTTGCTGTTTCTTTCTCTCTTATCCAGTTCATGATTACAAACAGCCATGAGACAGATAAACGGGGTAAGAACACTGTTTCCTCCCAAGATCAAGATTTAATGTTTTCACATGAAAGGGGGAAATCTCAGAGGCAAAATAAATAAATAAAATAAAACAAAATCCTCCAGCCACTTTCTCTCCCTTACCAAATGGAATATGACCATCTCCATGTCATGCACTCATGAACACAGAGAGTGTGGCCTTCAAATATAGACCTGCTCAAAGGGCAGGATGGAGCCATGTTGAGTATAGCCCTTGGCATAGCTTGGGTGAGTCAGAGCTACCAAATGGCGGCAGCCACTCCTGAGTGACATTTCATTTCTGAGTGGGATTTCTCTGAAGAGGCCTCCACTCCAGTCCTGGGGCTAAACAAAGAAAACTGCAAGAAGCTGTGGCTCTGATGAAGGAGGTGTGCAAACGTTCACTTGATCCCACCTGCAATTGTTCTGGTTCCCAAGGAGAGCCAAGCTATAACTCTAGTGAGTTCATAAGTTAAGGTCAATTTTCAAATTCCTGACCTTCTGCCCTCACAATCTGTTTCACTAGATGAAAGAAAACACATTTAAGCAGAGACTGGGGGTAGGGGGAGGGAAAGAACATTACAGAAAATAACAAGAGAAATGGAAAAATCCATTTTATCAGTCACCTTTGTGTTCTGCCCCCACCCACCCAGACCCTTCAAGCAGTGACTCTGGCAGCCAGCTACTTACCTCTGAGCAGCAACGGTTGCAGCAGCATCTAGAGCAAAATGTCTCATCACATTCTCCTCCAAATACTTCTGTTCCCATTTAGTCATATCGGCTTCCAGGGCCAGGATCCTCTCCTCCTTCTCCCGAAGGAGCTCCATCAATGCTGTGGCATTGTATTCGGAAACATTGGTGGGCTGAGAGTTGCCCTGGCGCTGGTTGGGGAGATACAGAGACCCCTCAGGTTAGTGAGAGAACCGTGGTGGTTGAGTCCCATTCGAAGAGCCCTCAATCTTGGAGAGGATTACTGCCCAAGCCACTTCAGTTTGGATTCTGATTCAGAAGCAAGGGGCATCCAAATTTCCTCTTAAGGCAATGGGACTTTCTATCTTGGGCTTCAATATGAGACTCCCTTGGTCAGGAAAGAAGTAATCACTATTCTTGCCTGCCAGCATGGTACACAACAGAAATGGACATTAAACACCTAGGACTGGGGCCCTACTTTGCCCCTAACTTGTTGTGTGGCCTTAAGTGAATCATGCAACCTTTTCTGAGTCTTGATTTTCTTTCATCTAAAAATGAGGAGGGCTATGGCCAGATGACTCTAAAGGCCATATCCAATTCTAAACTGTCTAGGAGTCTATTTGCACAGCATCTTACTTCTTACAGGGCTTATGGTTCATCTGAAAATAAAAGGTGCAAAGATAATAGGCATTAAGGATTTTTCCAGGATAGGAAGCAAAGGAAGCCAACTTCATCTTTATAATTGGAAAGCAGTCTGGAAATAAGATCAAGTAGGGGCCAAAAAAAAAACAAAAAAACCTAAAGATGAGCACAAGTGTGGTTTTTGTCACCATGTCAGACACTAAATGAAAAATAACCAACCAGGAATGATCTCATTTTCTTTCAGGTCTCCATACCTGCTGTATTCTCAGGGATTCCAGTTCCCTCTCCAGCCGCGTCCTAAGACGATGCTCCAACTGCTCACGTTTTTCGCATGCCGCCTGGAGCTGTACGAGGGCTTGCTGCATCTTCTCCACCTTATCCACATACACCTGCTTCTTTTTCAGCTGGAATTCCAGGTTGGGAGGGTTGCAAGATGGAACAAAAGAGAACAGGATCAATCATGCATCCCCCAAATCCAGCTTTGTGTTTAGATCTCTTTCAGTCCTGCTCCAAAACAAAACAAAAATAAAAAAAAATAAAAAAAGAATGAATGGTAAGAAGGTCCTTCATGATGAGTAGAATGCTGCCTTGTACTTATACAGAGAATGTGACGAGGAAGAGGACTTAGGAGCTCTCTTTCATTTTTTCTTCTTCCCCCGCCCTTGTTTTCCCCAGACCTATTTCCAACAGTAGAGTCTGTCTTAGATGGCAAGCTTTTAAAATTATTAAAATAATAATCCTTATGGCAAGGTCCTCACCTCTGCTCTTCTTCACTCTAAACTGGAATAGTCCAGGGGCAGTGATGTCTTATTTTGGTCATTACAATAGAGAAATTCTAAAAGATAAAAGGGGGGCCCTCCAGGGAGAAAACCTTAATTTGGTGTGGAAAGGAAACCACTCCCCCTTCCCCCTTATATAAGTGTCTTCTCTCCAAGTGACAAAGAATGGGTGCTGAAGATCCAAAGAAGTCAGAATTGTCTTTTTGAAGTCTGTGGTCCTTGTAATTATCCATTACAGTCATCACTGTCCTTTTGGACAATTTCTGTTTCCCAAAATTGAAGCTACCACACAATGGTTTTTAAGGGTCTTTAATCTCCTCATTGACTAGCACTGCCCCACTAGATATTTATTAAAAGAACACAGGTCACTTGCAGTTTCTGCCTCAGTCATGAGCCTGAGTTGATAACATTGGACCATAATTTCTCACCCTTATTCTGGGACCTTTAAAGATATCTAAAGACTCGAACTAATGAATTGAATCTAAGACTAAATGAATCAAACATGATTCTTCCTCTTTCCAAGCCTATGAACCATAACTAAAAGCAAAGGTGGAAGCAGGTTAGGACAACGAAATTAAGTTCTTTGTACCCTTGTAATTCATAAGCTAAATCCTGGCTCCATGGGAATGGTGGGATGAGGAGGATCCCAGGGCTCTTTACAGAAGGCATATACCTCCTCAACACTTAGGAAGAGAGGAGTTAGTGCAGCCTTCTCAGCTTGTTAGTCAATGAGGTTATACTTTTTATTATTTTTTTTATTCATGAGAGACACACAAAGAGAGAGAGGCAGAGACAGGCAGAGGGAGAAGCAGGCTCCTTGTGGGGAGCCTGATGTGGCACTCGATTCCAGGACCCTAGAATCACGACCTGAGCCAAAGGCAGATGCTCAACCACTGAGCCACCCAGGCACCCCGAGGAGGTTATGTTTTTCATCATTATTTGTGGGGTGCCTCTCTTGATAATAAAATCAACCTATGGGGACACCTGAGTGGCTCAGTGGTTGAGCATCTGCCTTTGACTCAGGGCATGATCGCAGGATCTGGGATCAAGTCCCACATCAGGCTCCTGCAGAGAGCCTGCTCCTCCCTCTGCCCATGTCTCTGCCTCTCTCTCTCTGTGTCTCTCATGAATAAATAAATAAAACATTTTTTAAAAAATCAACCTATGTACTCTTTCTAAAGCAGAAATCCCTCTGAGCTAGTCATATCTGTCATTATAATTTTCATGGAAGCTGAGGTTAGGGATACTTTCACTATTAAGATCTAAATCAAAATATTATCAATAACCTTGTCAAAAGGAAATTGAAGGATTCAGCTCAACTCTAACTTGTCAACAAATTCCCAAGCCCTTTGAACTACCTAGGCAGATAGTTGCAATGTTAGAACTTACCTACCCTTCCAGTATTGCCCACCCCCATTTAGCTGGGCCAAGACAGCAGGACTAGCCAGACTCCCCCCATCGAGGAAACCAGGCAACTTCTTAACGGTAATGAGTTCAAATCATTGCTGTCTAGAATGGCCAGTCAGACAGCAAGAGCATGTGCTGAACTATCCTTGTCTTATAATTGCCTTCTCCCCAAATCAGAATTGCTTAACTTTATCTAGGTTGCAGAAAACCTGTCTCATATTTTCCTACTAGATCTGTGGTATGCTTTGCCTAGGTGACTAAGAAAACTTTTAAAAAAAATTTCCTATAATTTTTTGACATTTCCTTTAATTCTGGGACCTACTTCAATGTAGCCTTATAAACCAGCTGAGGGGATCCCTGGGTGGCGCAGCGGTTTGGCGCCTGCCTTTGGCCCAGGGCGCGATCCTGGAGACCCGGGATCGAATCCCACGTCGGGCTCCCGGTGCATGGAGCCTGCTTCTCCCTCTGCCTGTGTCTCTGCCTCTCTCTCTCTCTCTCTGTGACTATCATAAATAAATAAAAAATTAAAAAAAAAATAATAAACCAGCTGAGGTGAGTTGGAAGTCTACATGTTTTTTATCAACTAGACATTTCCCTAGGAAATAAAACAAAACAATACTCATCATTCTCTTTCTCTCAGTAAGCTTACACTTCTCCTTCCTGGGATGGGTCACCATTTGTAACAACACTGAGTACGGCAATGAAGACTGTTAGGCCACGCATGTCTCTGCTTTCCTATTTGCTAAGCTTTGAATAATTGGAGAGCAAGGAATATTCTCTATCTTCACCTTCTGGGTTCTATAATCCTCATGAGCTATTTAAAGTTGAATGCATTTATTTGTGAATCACTCTGAAAATCCCAAGGGAGCAGTACAATGCTAATGCACAGGATGTTAACTATAATTACTTAGGCTTATAGCAGTTATACTTAAAGGCAATTAAAGTGAGCATGCAGTTCTTGCCTTGATGGTAAAGTACTCTGGTGTAAGCTCAGAGAACTGAAAAATAAGCAGTCCAAGGCCAGGTGGTTATTTCCATGCCCTGCTTTTCTGGAAAAAGGAAACATTAATATCTTAGCAAAAGCATCTCCAGCAGTAGGAGTTACTCAGCCAACCTTCTGGAAGGGAAAATGGCTGAAGACAGGCATGCAGGTCAGACAACATCCACAAAGCAGGCCAAAAAAATCCAATTATATTTTGCCACTGGGATGGTTATATATATAAGGTACCGAGACTATTGCTGCTGGCATTATTCTCCTGCTACCTTTTTTATAAGAAAAACAGGTATAGCTCACCCATAAATACCCACAGTCACCTAGTAAATACTTAATCCCTGGACAAATTATGACAGAAAAGGACAATTCTAGGATTCTACCAATGCAAGACCCTATAGATGAAATCAACAAGTCAGCTATATTCTAAGTTACGTGCTCTATGTTTCCTAGGTCTTTTATTTATTTATTTATTTATTTATTTATTTATTTATTTATTTTAGAGAGGGAGGCAGAGGTGCAAAGGGAAGGGGAGGGAGAATCTTGAGCAAGCTCCACACCCATCGCAGAGCCCAATGCAGAACTCCATCTCACGACCCTGAGATCATGACCTGAGTCAAAATCAAGAATCGGATGCTCAAGTGACTGAACCATCCAGGTGCCCCTAGACCTCACCCATATTTAGAAAAAAACAAAGGTAGGTCTGTATGGCTCATTAACTCCTCTACAATGGTTATTTGCTTCATTTTTACCTTCATCATGATAAAGCTCCTTTTGTTTTCTGCCTCTCCTCTGTATATTGTCTCCTGTGATAAGCTCCTCAAATGTTAAACTGGTAATTAGGACATTCTGGGTTCCCAACTTCATCTTTCAAGGTCATCAGAAATGTCAGTGGTTCCTTCTTAGGTAAAGAAAGAGGCCACATAGTAAATGATTCTGGTTATAAGCTTTGGCCTCAGACTGTCTGTGTTCAAATCCTGGCTCTCCCACACACTAGGTTTACAACCTTAGATAAGATCCTTAATCTCTCTGAGCTTCCATTTATTTATTCATCAACATGGAGATGATGATGATGTGATATACCTCTAAAAGGATCAAATGAGAGAACACATGAAGTGCTTAGTAGACTGCCCAGTACAAAAAGTACTTAAAATTGTTCTTTTTTTGAAGAGAAAGTTAATGCCAAATCACACATGCTCTAATCCTTTCAACTTTGAACATTCATGCCAGAAAGCCTAGATATGGTTTTCATTTCAGTGACTCTCATTATCATATCAGTGTCTAATTAAGACATACCAAAGAGACAAATAACAATAAAGAGAGAAACAGATTAATAAATATAGAGAACATACTGGTGGTTGCCAAATAGGAGAGCAGTGGGGGGGATGGGCAAAATGGGTGAGGGGGATTAAGAGGTACAAACTTCCAGTTATAAAATATGTAAGTCATGGGGATGAAAAGCACAGCATAAAGAATGTAGCCAATAATATGGTAATACACTTATCATGGTAAGCATTTTATCATGTACATACTTGTTGAATCACAATGCTGTACACCTACAACTAATATTGTAGGTCAACTACACTTAAAGATTAAAAAAAAAGACATTAAAAATCTAGCCATTTTCCCCCAGGAAGATATACAAAAATTAAGCCTCAAGGTGCTTGGGTGGCTCAGTCAGTTAAGCATTGATTTCAGCTCAGGTCATGATCTCAGGGTTATGAGATCGAGGCCCATACCAGGTTCTGCACTGGGAATGGAGACTGATTAAGACTCTCTCACCTTCTGCCACACACCCCCCGCCGCCAAACAAAAAGAAAAAAAAACTAAGCCTCAAACACTTCATATGACAGAGCTTCAGATATCTTTATGGGACAAGGCCATTCACTGGCAATACAATTAGAAGCAAGGACTAGGTAGCTGCAAGGACACCATATTTTCTCCAAATTACCTGACTTGGGGGCACCTCCACTTTGTGAGAAATAAATATTTACAGTCAAAATTACCATTGAAAGAGCCTTAGGCAGAGCTCATTCCCCACCACATACACACACACATGCACGCACACACAAGAATCAGCTATTTCTATTTGACAGCAAAATGAAAGGTAAAAGAACATAGTGGCAATCAGGAGACTTGAATTCTAGTTCTAGCTCCACTATTGATGGTAATTTGCTTCCCTACTTTTGGCTTCAGGGTCCTTGTTTGTAAAAAAAATGAGGAGGGTTATAGGAGTCAGCAAAGCAAAATGGTCAGCAGCAGGCCAAATCCATCCATCCCCATTTCTTTACATACTGACTATCATTGCCTTCTGGCTAGAAAGGCAGAGTTGAGCAGGTGCACTTGCAAAAGAAACTGTGTGGTCTACAAAACTGAAACTATTTACTCTCTGGTCCTTTGTAAATAAAGTGAAAGACAATGGAGTGATTTTCAAACTGTTCTGTGGAGTGATTCAGAGGCCACTATGGAAGGTAAGTTGTATCAGATACCTTCTCTTGTATGTGTTTTATATTTTAGGGTTCCACATAAAACTTAAGATCCAAACAAAGATTACAACATTTTTGAAAATATGTAGGAATATATATTGCATGCTGTCTGTCTAGGATTCCTAGAGATTGGGCCTCCCATCTTACCCTATTCTATTATCTTTTCATACTTGACTCTTCAGCATGGTTAAATAATTTAAGGTTCCTGAGGACCCCATGGCTCATTGCCCTTGGATATGGCATTCTTAGTCTTAGGAGAGAACACTGACCAGTAAGTTTTAAAAAATTAAAAAAGAAACCCACACTAGGCTACATAGATGGTCTCAGATGGGCTCTGATAGTCTTCCAATTCACAAATATTTCATGGATCTGCTCTTCCCCTTTCACCTTCAACACTGACCAATAATTAAGAAAGGAGGCAAAATGAAATCCTAGAATTCTGTATGAGCACATTCTTGGAGGTAAAAACAAAACAGAAGTTCTGCCTTAGTTTGTATGAATGTACATGAAAAAGACAGAACATATAATGTGTGTACTCTCCATAGAATCCTAGATGATCCTATAGTTTTTCTATGTCTTCAGTATTCAAGAAAGTGAAAAGTTTACTTGAAACATTTCCGAAGTCAAGGTAGTGGCTCAGGTCTAAAGATGAGTACCCACAGGCCTCTAGAAGAAGCCAAGTAAATCCATCATTTAAACCAAATTCCCTCTGGATATTCAGTGAATAGGGGAAATCATTCTATCCATTCAAGTTTTCTTACCAAACACCAATTTTCAAAAACTTGTCAAAGCTCCCTTTCCTTTGCTTTCTTTGATTCTATGTTCTCCTATTGTGGTTCCTTAAATCAATCTTATTTTCTGTCTTGATATTTTAGACTCACCTTCCCTTCCAACCCCATCTCTGCCTCTTGTTATACCACAAAGGTTTAATCTATGATAGTTTATTCTTTTGCTTCTATACTGATGGTTCTTAACTGGGAGCTATGTCTCCCCCAGGGATCACACAGTAACGTGTGGAGACATTTCTGGCTGTCATAGCTAGGGGTAGGCTTCTACTGGCTTTTTGTGGGTAGAAATCAGGTATACTGCTAAACATCCCACAGTTCATAAGATAGCCTCCTCTACGACTACCAGTGAAGAATTATCTGGCCCCAAATGCCAATAGCCTTGAGGTGGAGAATCCTTGATCTGCATTTACGCACTACTGGAGATCTCATTTATCCCCACTTTCAACAACTGCTTATATTCACATGTTAATTTTATCATACTCTCTAGTCACAGACCTCTAGCCAAGTGCAAGATTTCTCACTTTGACACTTAATGTGTCCCAGACTGCTTTTATATTTCCTAAAAAGGCTATCCTTTTGATAGTTCAGTCATTATCATCACTTACTCTATTTTTCCAGTCTCAAAATCTTGAAATTATTGTTTTTCTTCTTTCCTCTGTCCACCATACCCGATCTCTATTACTATGTATTAATTCTAACATATCTCATATTCTTGTTTCCATATATTTTCATGGCCTACATAGTTCTTTTCTTTAAAGATTTATTTATTTACTTGAGGGAGAGAACACAAGCAGGAGGGGCAGGGGAAAAGGGAGAGAAAATCTCAAGCAGGCTCTGTGCTGAGTGTGGAGCCCAACATGGGGCTTTATCCTACAACCCTGAGACCATGACCCATGCCAAAACAGAGAGCTGGACGCTCAACCAACTGCACCACCTGGGTGCTCCTTTAGCCTACATAGTTTTAAATTCTAATTTCACAACTAAGTTATTAGAACAACTTAACAGATCTCCATACTTTCAGTTGCCCTCTCCCATCTGCATATAAGCACATGTACACACAGACACACAGTCCATCCTATATACAGTTGCTATAACAGACTTCCTCAAGTAGTATGTTATGGGACTGTTTTATTTAAGAACAGAGCAATCTACTGCTAGCATATCCATTCAAGTAGTATTGATTAGGTACCTACTATATCCTAGGCACCTTCATACCTTCTCTCTCACTTCTTTTCTCTTTAAGATTTTATTTATTTATTCATGAGAGACACACAAAGAGGCAGAGACATAGGCAGAGGGAGAAGCAGACTCCCTTCAGGCAGCCCAACGCAGGACTTGATCTCAGGACCCCAGGATCACAACCTGAGCCAAAGGCAGACACTCAACCACTGAACCACCCAGGTGCCCCTCTATCTCATTTCTTTAGGCCAGAGTTCTTCTCTCCCATCCATATCTCATGCTACTTGATACTTTTCATTTCCCCCAATTGGCTAGCACACTCCCCTGTCCAGTCTAGATATGGCTCTTAAAAATGCTTTTATCAAAACGTTCCAGCCTCCTACTGCCTTAAAATTCAACCAGGCCTATCTTGCAAATGATCAACCTCTGTATTAATCGAATCATTTCTTTCTTTCTTTTTTTGGTTTTTAGTCTGATCAGTTTTTCATCCCTCCTCACCATATCACTAAACTCTATAGGAGTTTTTCCTTGACTAATCTTACTGGACCCTGATTGCTGCTTTTCTCAAAAGCCTCTCATAATGTGTACTCTATTAGTAGTCACTGTATAAGATTTTATTCATGTGTGGATTCATTCATTCTCTCAATAGATATTTCCTGAATACTTTTCACATGTCAGGCCCTATTCTACATCTGAGAGCAGTAGTGATGCAATGGGAAGCAACACAAAGTCCCTGCCCCACTGGAGAGCAGTACCCCAAAAACCCCATAAGGGCAGGGACCTTCTATTCCTTTGCATCTCTCTGAGATTCTAGTTATACTTCATTGTTCACTACCCTCTTGGTGACCAGTTAATATTATTTAGCTCTCAAATAGAAGAATAAAAATGTGCATAGCTTAGCTATAACACTACAAATATATGAACAATAAACACATTCATCAGTGTATTTACTTTGGCAAGTCAAGGGTTTCAAGTTATTCTGATTCAGAGATAAATTTTTAAAAGGGAATCATAAAGTGGGAAGAACAGCAGAAAGGCAATCCAATGAAGAATAGGGCAAATACCCTCGAGCTCAATCAATCATATTTTTCCATTGCACTTCTGCAATAATTTGAACCCATTCCCAAGCATTTGGCAGATCTCTTAACCCCCTTCTGACTCAGGAAAATCTGATCCCTGCAAATGAATACCACATGATGGCATCCCTTCACTCCAACAACTGTGGATGTCTTTCAAATTTATTTTTTAAATGATGGCTATATACAAAATTACTTCTAGGGCTCCAGAGTACCCATTTATCTCAGCCATTTGCAAGGAAGTAATTTAATCATTGACCATTTCCATTTATATGCTGATGGACAAAGCATAGTGTAGGATATTTTAGAATTAAGAGATCTGGGTTTTGTCCTAGATTTATCACTGTCTGCACTTTAATTTCCTAATCTGTCAAAAGAAGACAAAACTTGCAAGGCTCGTGGTGGAAGATACAATAATATATTTGGAAATGTTTTCAAAAAAGTTTAAAAAAATACATAGGTGGTAGAGATGAATAAGCAGAATACAGAATTCTTAGGGAGTGAAAATACTCTGTATGATACCATAATGGTAGATATAGTCACTATACATTTATCCAAACCCACAGAAGGTACAACACCAAGAGTTAACCCTAATATAAACTATGGACTTTGGATCACTGATGTGTGAACACAGGTTCATCAATTGTAACAGATTTTACCTCTCTGGTGGATGGTGTTGATAATGGTGGAGGCTATGCAGGTGTGGGAGCAGGGAGTAGATGGAAAATCTCTGTACCTTCCCTTCTGTTTTCCTGGGAACCTAAAACTGCTATTAAAAAAGGTAAAGTCTTAAAAAATAATGAAAATATATATACAGATGGATAGGTAGAGGGGGTAGGCTATTATTACTGGCTGGATGAACATCATCACATGCATACAACTCATTAGCTATAAGACATTAAAAGTAGTTATGCAGAGCTAAGTCTGGTGCCATAGAGGACAACTTTCATTATGTTTGATTTTCATCTTCCCTTCCATTGCCACAACCCCACTCACCGTGTCACAGATGTCACAGTGAAAGTATATCTTCTCTGCCCCTCTCCTTCATACAACTAGTTTATATGTTGCCCCATGGCCCTTCCGTGATTTCTGTGTGATCTTGAATTAGCCTTAATGAGGAACCCCTGGCTCTAAGTAAGAGTTCCCTCTGAAGCAATTTAGTAACACTACCCTGGTATTAGTGAGCTGTCTCCATCTATTGCCAAGAGGCTGTGGTCTACTGGTGGATATTAAAAGAAGTGAAGAGTAGAAAGCACCTCTAGAAAATTGCTACCAAGAGAACCGAGTTCATTCTGTTGAGAAGACTAAAGAAATTACACAAGGCTTCCAATTTGGAAATGTAAAAAGTTAAAATCATAGGAAAAACTGAGAAACACAAGTTCTGAGAGGTCACTCCATCTCTATTTGGAGTGGGGACATAATTTCTTACCATATTGGGTGGAGCAGCACCTACTTCAAAAAAATATATATACTGCCGGGGGTACCTGGGCAGCTCAGTCAGTTGCGCCTCGGACTCCTGATTTCAGCTCAGGTCATGATATCAGGGTCATAAGATACAGCCCTTCTTCAGGCTCCATGCAGGGTGTGAAGCATGCTTAAGATTCTCTCTCTCTCCCTCTCCTCTTCTCCACACTCTCTCTCTAAAAAAATGCTGCCATAAATATGGGAAATGTCATCCTTGGATGAAGTACCCTTCAAATAAGCCAATAATCCATCAGCAGAACACCCTGGAAGATTCCTGGGTACAAAATGTACATCATCTGAATTCTTATCAATGCTCTAAATGCACACATAATTAGCACCCTCAGATCTTTCAACCACATTTATAATCCATCATAACTATTGTGTGAGTTCACACAATATGCTATTGTTTGAAGATTATTTTGGATGAGACATAAGTGTCTCTGCCTAGCACATC
The DNA here is from genome assembly GCF_018345385.1 of Vulpes lagopus. NCBI lineage: Eukaryota > Metazoa > Chordata > Mammalia > Carnivora > Canidae > Vulpes > Vulpes lagopus. The sequence goes on from NC_054848.1 coordinate 85,668,850, forward strand.
TTCCTCTAACACTGAGAAAGGGGACTAGTTATGGTACTGTGTGGATAAGTGTGACAGCATAAAACTGTCCATCTCCAAAACCCAAATGACAAATCAATTAAATGGCAAGGGAATTAGAAATAAGAAAGAGGGATCCCTGGGTGGCGCAGCGGTTTGGCGCCTGCCTTTGGCCCAGGGCACGATCCTGGAGACCCGGGATCGAATCCCACGTCGGGCTCCCGGTGCATGGAGCCTGCTTCTCCCTCTGCCTGTGTCTCTGCCTCTCTCTCTCTCTCTCTCTCTCTCTCTCTCTCTCTCTCTCTGTGACTATCATAAATAAAAAAAAAAAAAAGAAATAAGAAAGATAGATCAGCCATGAAAGAGTGGTGGAAATGGAAGGGAAACAATATGAATTTTGTTGTGAAGAATTGAGTGGAGTGGCAAAAGGACACCAGAACATGCACAGCCATCAAGAGTTATCACTGCGATGTCTAAATCATCCTGAGTCACTGCAGTTCAGAAAAATTTAACACTTGGGCCCCTTTTCCTTGAATCTCCGTGGCTGTCATTCTAGCCTAAAGCTGAAGAACAAGGCTCACTGGTTTGGTTTGTTGTTGTTGTTGTTGTTGTTGTTGTTGCTGTTGTTGTTTCCAGCCCTCCCACATTCCCTCTGTCCCTTCTAGTGCACTCCGCTTAGTAAGCAGCCCACCCACAGCATCTTCCATCTTTGATCTTGCCAAGGCCTTTTCCCCACCATTCCTGAAACAATTACCCAAGCAGTGGTTCAGCTCTGGATCATCATAAGACAGTAGTCAGCCAGAAGCCTGGGCTGCCTTGAGCCTTGTGAGTGGGATATGCCAGGAATCTGTCAAAACTCTCCAGTGAGATCAAATTAGTGGTAGTTGAGGGGGGAGAAGTTGGGGGAGGTCCCTTTGTGTGCGAGAACACCATGGTTGCCGTGGGACTCATAGTTCTTTAGACTTGGAGTTTACTGAGCCTCCACTTCAGTACAACCTTCATACATATCCCAAAGGATAAGGGCAAGGATGGAAAAGGCACCATTTACCTTGGCTGGGGTTTGCTGCATAGGCTGCAGATTTGTGGCAAGACCTGGATCACAATGAATCACCAAAAAACCAGGTCTCTCCTTTAGTAAAAGTGCTAGCACCTTCCCAGCGAGATACCTCCTCTGATGTCAACAGAACAGGGTCCATCAGAGAATCTCTGCTGAGTTTGGAAGAGGAAGCAGTTGTGATTGCAGGAGAAGGTTCTCTGTAAGCCTGAGGCATATTTCTGTATAGAGCTTAGAGTACAGTGAAGAGTATCACGAGCAAGAGACTTAATGGGATTAGAAAAATGAAATGAATTTCAGGAAGAGCATCTAAATGAGGACTTTGTACAGAGAAAGACATAAATGTATGCAAGGGTTCTTGGACCACTAAAACTAGTCATAATTTTTCCCTGACCATCTTTTTTTTATTGAGATATATTTGACATATAACATTGTATTAGCTTCAGGTGTACAACATAATAATTCGGTATGTGTATTGACCTGACCTTGCACTTAGTTGGCTAAGAAAAGATCCCTAGACCAACGACTTAATTTGGGAAAGTTTCCTTCATTCTCATTTGCTAAGTAGACTACAGAGGTTTTCCTTAGGAAAACTCATGGTGCCATGTGTAAGCCATAACTAAATTCTCTGTTTATATGAGACATAGGCAAAGGTCTGACATATCCGTCTGCCTTCAAAAATGACTTTACGTAAGTTATCTCCAACATATAGATGGATACATTTTCTATTCATGAATACCCTTCTTGATTTAGAGATATTCACTAATTTTGTGAACAATGAAGACTCCTTACTAGACTAGCTCCAGAGCTACCTTCCGTAATGTTCCCATACATTAAAATTGTACCCCAGATAGAACAAGCCCTAATGGGGCTTGAGTCACAGTGGAAGAGCAAAAATCCAATGATTAATTTATGTATTTGAGAGTAAGAAAAAGGGATATTTTCCTTTGAATATCAAAAAGGAGATAAGACAACCACCACCCAGGAGCAAACCCAGTTCTGACAGGCTGCTAAAACAGGAAAGAAAATAAAAATCAGTGGATTTTTTCCTGAGACATGTTTCAAGCTCCTACATGTGCTAGAGGTAACCAAGCTTGAGAGTCTGGAAGACATTACATGGCCTCTGCCTTTGCAATTCCATTGGGTAGAAGGCTCCCAGCCTGCTCTGTCCATCAAATGTTCCACCTCCTTTAGCAACAATTCAGAATTTCCCAACAACTAGACTCTGCGCAAAAGTACAAGCTGGATGAGAGCTAAAAAATTAGCAATAATTGAGGATTTTATTTGAGAGATATAGCTACTAGATGTCATGATTTAATCCTCGTCCAATTTTTAGAACTTCTTTCTTAAATTGTAGATCTATGGGTTTTGGGGGCAGGGCCCTGGAAAGCAACTAAAAATCTCTGGAACGAATGTCCAGAAAAGCCTCAGAAGTCTGAAGCCAGAAATATATACCAGGCAACTCTTTCAGTGAGGGCTGCCCAGTGGGAATTACAAATTAACATCCTCTTCTTAGATGTATATTGTATATTATTTTCATGATTAACAACCAGTTGCCACTGAGCCCTAAGACACAGCAAACCAATATAGTTGCAGGGTCTTTGTCCCCATTTATCTCCTACTAGAAGGGTACTCTTCCTGGAGGGGCAGCAGGGCTGTGTATATACCCTAATCTCAAATCAGTCTGGACAAGCTTCTCATAGTCTTGTTGAGAAAGGGGGACCCAATGGGCGACACATTTTTTTTTTAATGAAAAGATGCAGAGGTTACTAGATCTGAACAAGTGCCCACATTTTCTCTTTGGGAATGGAACCAAAGGATGATTCAGCCAGGGAGACAAGCAGCAAGGTCTAGGGAATGAAGAGTCATGAGATTCCAGTTTTATTACTGGCTCTACCCAAAACTTGCCATGTGACCACCAGCAAGCTACTTCTCAGCCAGTCTCTCAGTGTTCCCTTCTCCAAAAGAATACAGTCTTATCCTTGTTCTGTAATTTACTCTGTGGTTTCCTCAAAAAGAAAGGAAGAAAAAGAATATATGAGGTGTAGCAAAAGGTTAAAGGGTGTGCTCCTAGGTCTGGATACCAGATATATACAAGTATTCCTTATGTTCAATAAAGCAACTTTGCAGAATTTCTGATGTAGACAGCTGATGAAGCAAGACATTAGCCTGATTTTATACAACCTGCAGTTTAATGATTAAGCAATTCAGGTCAAAGACATCATTGGTTAGCTGACCTTACCTACTGGAAATGTATGAACCCACAACCCAGCTCCAACAAGCATTTTTTTTTAAGTTTTATTTATTTGAGAGTGAGAGTGTGAACAAGCAGGAGGAGGGGCAGAGAGAGAGAATCTCAAGATGACTCCCTGCTGAGCACAAACCCCATGCGGGGCTTGATCTCACAACCCTTCAGGATCATGATCTGAGTGGAAATCAGGAGCTGGACGCTTAACCAACTAAGCCACTCAGGCACCCCTCCAATAAGCATTTTAATCTCCACCCCCAAAGCAAAGGATATCTATAAGTCAGACTCTAGGAACTAGAACCATTCCTCTACTGAGAGAGAAGCAGCAGGCAATCAATGAAAGGTGGAAAAACAGCTCAAATACAAGAGGCAAAATGCTGAGGGTCACTAAACACTTTTTTTGGTCTCAAGTTTATAAAGCTTCCAATTTGTCACAATGGAGGTGATTTTTTCCTCTTAAAACAATTCAAATTTTAGAATAGTGAGTGAGATGTGAAATTTTCTTCACCAAGTTACACTTTGGCATCAATTTTTGCTGGAACACACCCATTCCCTGAAGTACAAAACATCGAAGAGTTAGTAGTACTTCAATACAATGACAACGGACATCCAAGAATAATTAATGACAGACCAGCAGCACATTCCCTCTATTTCACATGAACACAGTTCAGTGTTGCAATCTAATAACATATACATTAAGACTAATCAGATACATATTTATCATATGCTTTGTGGTTTGGGAGCCCCTGTATTTGTCAAAGAAAAACTCCATCCTTGCACACAAATAACCGACAGTTTCACCTCACCATGTACCTACATTGCACAATCTAGCCAGGAAGACCCAGGGCACAGCTCCTGGCCTGCCATAAACTGTAAATTGTCCCTGGGTCCCAACCCGTTCCAGACCCCTTCAAGATTGCTTCTACTTCAAAACCAATCTGCAAAATAAATCCTAGGACAAGGGGCATAGCCATTAAGATTATTTATTTATTTTGATGTAAGGAGACCAACTTCCCACCGAGTATGGGGAGACCAGGACTATTTTGATTTAAGATCCTTGGAGTACTTTAAAATATCTGGAATCATTTTATAGTTCTCCTAAGATAAAGCTTTAAAGCCCTAAAAGAGGAGGAATTAAAAAGTATATATTTGTCATAGGCTTAAGGCAGAGCTAGGTCCATAGTAAGAACTAGGAGGGGGTGGTTAGCTTATTATGTGAAGGAGCAAATGGAAATTGCTCCTTGACCTTGGTGATTTTCTATTCTGGAGCCAAAGGAAGGAACTTGCAGAGAGGAGAAAAGAAATCAAAGTCCACTCACATCAGCACAGCTCTAACTAGGAGTAGCAGATGGTAGGGTGCCTGGGAAGCTCAGTCAGTTAAGTGTCTGGCTTGTGTTGGCTTGGGTTGTGAGATTGAACCCCAGAGCCTGGAGTCAGGCTGCACTCTCAGTGGGGAGCCTGCTTGGGAGTCTCTCTCTCCCCTCTGCCCCTCCCCCAGCTTGTGTTTTCTCTCATGCACTCTCTCTTCAATCAATCAATCAATCTTTAAAAAAAAAAAAAAGCAGATGGTACCTTCCTGTTGGGGGACTGTGTAGCTGCCAGTACACCAAAATGGAGAGACCCCAGTGCCCTTGATTCCCCAGTTCTTTCCCACCTCAGGCTCATATGCTACCTAAGAAAACTACACATACCTCTTCTTCCAGCTTGACCACCTTGGCCTGGGCATTGCTCAGGGCCTGGTCTCGAATTTCAATGTGTCGCCGTTGGTCCTCATTGGTAGAACGGGCAGTAGCTAGCTCAGCTTCCAGCTTCTCCTTCTCCTTCTGGCTTTCCTTATCTATCAAGACATGAATTATCATTACTGCCATTCCAGAGCTGGCTCAAAAACTTACCCGAGCACACTGATAATCATACCCATTACTAAACCATTCTCTAACACACAGCTAAAAGAACCAGCAGACCCAAGATCTGCACTCTCTCGCTGGCTTTACTGCTAACTTGCTGTGTAAATTCAGAAAAGTCACTTAACAATGGTTGTGCAGAAGCAATGTGAAAGTAGATGCAAAGTGTTATGAAAGGTGTTATGCAAAGAATACACAAACACACACACCAGAGGAACAGGTAGGCTTGTCTCTTCAATTTTATTTCTTCAAGTGGTAGGAGCAACTAAGCCCCTCAAATTTTCCCATTATCTCATGATAATATATTAAATCAAAATGAAAATGGGGGCCAGCCCCGGTGGCGCAGTGGTTTAGCACCGCCTGCAGCCCAGGGCGTATCCTGGAGACCCTCGATGGAGTCCCGTCAGGCTCTCTGCATGGAGCCTGCTTCCCCCTCTGCCTGTGTCTCTGCCTCTCTCTCTCTCTCTCTCTCTGTCTCTATGAATAATGAATAAATAAATAAAATCTTTTTAAAAAATGAAAATGGTATTTCACAGAATATATAAAACTCCAAACCCTACTCTTTACTAACATTAATTTCCAACTGAAATAAATCCAGGATTGTGTTGTAGGTACAGAAGCCCATGACACATGTAGTTCATCCCCTCTGAATTTCTAGGTCCCTCCTCTTTTAACTAGGACAGACCTCATACCAGAGACTCAAAGGAGCAATTTGGATTCTCATTTGGAGGTAGTGTGCCCTTCCTCTGGAGACCACGATACTTAAGTTTATAAGAGAAACTAATAGGGCAGTCTCAGCTTCCTTCCCACTCTGACTTTATATATCTATTCAGCTGTACCTCGGAAAGAAATGAGCATTTGTTGAATACTTATTGCACATCAAGTAACTTACTCCTCAGAAAACCCTGCAAGGAAAGTGTTACTCTCTCTTCCCCATTTTGTATATGACAAAGCAGAGACCCAGAGGCTTTGAGGAACTGGTATGAGGTCTCACAATTAGTAAGTACACAGTGGAGCCCAAACTTAAGGCCAGGCTGTTCTAAACTCTTTCTAACCAGACTGCCTTCTCCTTGGGTTGAGTCGGTTTGGCCTTTCAAGGGAAGTGGAGCACATTCCCCAGGGGAGGCTTTTCAAGACGGCTTTCTTGCCTCTCGCCACAGTTCCAACCACGCAGCCCCCTGTTGATGTCCAAAGGCAAAAATAACTGAGGCCACAAGCCATGCCCTCTTCCTTGCTTGCTATAAGTGGAGTCTAGTTTTCCCTTCTAGAACCATGTGGCAGTATTTTCCCCTGCTGCAAATACAGTTTTTATCTACTAGGTTCCCACATTTTATAAACCACCAGCAGAGCTCCCAGGACACCTGAGATACCATTGCCACACAAGGAGGAAGGGTATGAACCAGCAGATCCAAAGGCCAGAATCCATACGTTTTCTCTTTTGTTCTTTTTTGTCCTGGGAGGCCATTACCTTCTCCATCAGGGAACTAGCTTCCAGGGTAACCATGAGTGACACCACTATAGCAACTTCACAACAATTTATACTAGGTACTGATGACACCAGAAAAACTACATTCTTCCCTCTAAGACATACTGACAAAGAAACAGGAAGCTCAGGGAAATGAGGAAGAAAAAAAAAAAGCCCCACTTCTGAAGTCAGCACACAACAGAGCAACCCCAGGAAGGGAGGGGGATATTGTAAGTAAAGATCAAATAAACTTGTAAAAGAGGACTGGAAGCTGCGTGGAGTGACTTGAAAGGGTCATGTGGAGGTCCTGCAAAGATGGGGCCTGACAAGTCCCTACTGTGCACTACTCCAGCTGGGAGCCATGGTGACGGAGACTGGGGGTAGGGAACACCAATTACGGGCATTTGCAGAAGTTGAGGGTAGTTCATCTGTTTCCCCCTATGGGCTCAATCCACTGCAGAGTTTTTATTGCTGGTTTTATTGTGGCAATTGAAAAGAATGAGGCATTGTCTAGCTGGGTGGAGTCTATTAGGGACCGATAAAGAGGAGGATTAGTTCATTGTCATGGTCCTCGGAGTATTTCCAGACAAAGGAAATGCTATTATGAGGAAGACATAGTTCTGCCCTCCCCACATCCTCAAGTCCATGGCCAGAGGCAGTAGCTCAGGCCATAGCCGAGGTCCTCCTCTAGCTCCCCTTGCACTGTGCCAGTATGCAATGACATGATATAATACAGGGTGTTTAACTAAGGGAGGCACAGGTGCAGATTCAGTATTCTAAAGGCTAATCATCAATCCTCCATGTTAATTCCATCTCTACCAGAGCCAGCACATGGAGCCTTCAACAATAAATCCCTCCAACATTAAGAGACCCCATGTGCACTAAGGTCCTTTTCAGCTAGCTGTGACAAAAGCAGTGATATCAAAGGGCTTCTCTGGTTTAATACAGAAGAAGCCACATTGATGTGACTAAATACAGCAAGCAGCCTTCTTGGCCTAGAAAGAAAAAACAAAAACAAAAAAACAAGAATCCCAACTTTATGCTTGAACAGGAAAAAGAATCTCTAGATGGCATTTGCTCTGCCCTGGCTATTCTAGAAGGATTAAGCAGAACTGTGTAACCTTTTTACATATCTGACTCCCAACCACACATTAGTACCTGCTGCTAGAGCTGTCAGACTTACTTTTTGCAAAGAGCTGAGAGATGGTTTTTCTAGTATCTTCTGATCCCTCATATTCCTTCTCTGCAAGCTGCTTGTTGGCAGTCTCTAGACGCTCTGTGGAATTCAGAGACAATCAACAGGGCCTCATATACAAACTCCCAAGCACGTGGTGTTTACCATCTAAGTACTGATCTTAGGCAGAATGAGCCTGCTTCTTCTTGTTACTAAGGCATAGGTGACACAGACATACACTTAAAATATGGAGCTGCAAACAAAAATAAACTATGTTTGGAAAGGAGGAGTTGAGTGCTTAATACTTTTTTCACCACACCCTGACAAAAACCTAAGTGCAGAATTTTAAATTCCAATGAAGGAATCTATCCCTGAATATGTGACATCTTTCATTCACCAGGTGAAAGAGCATCAAAGTTATTATGAGGTCTTTAAAATCATGGAACATCAAAGCTAGGAGGGGACCATGAGCAGTACCAAGTTCAGTTGTCTCATTTTATCAATTAGACAGTCTAAATCTAGAGACATAAAAAATATCTCCAAAGTCATCAGTTTTAAAGGTGTTGAAGTGGTCATTTGTCACCATCTTCAGTATTATCATGTTAAGGTAAAAATAAAAGGAAGGAGTCCCAGAAACAATGGAGGACATTGCTATTTCAAGCTTGCACAGCCAAAGACAGGCCTCCTCTGCAAAATCTGTAAGGGAAGAGAGGCAGTATGGATTGTGGGGGCAGGCCAGGTGGGTCCAGGAGTCCCAGGGTTGGGTGGGGCAGTTACTGTCTGATTAACACATCAGCTCACCTCACTTCAATTAAGCAAGCTTGGGACCAAGTTCAGTTGCAGTCCCCCAAACCTAGCCTAGTCTATGCTCTGCAATTTACTGGCCATACTAGTGGGCTGGACAAGTACTGACAGTCTCAATGTATCATCCCTCAGCCCTTCCCTTCACCATCTTGGCCAATGCTTCAGAAGTGAGAACCCCACCTCTCAGATCTCTGTTGAAGTCATGCATCCTTCGAATTTCACCCTCAAGCTTGTTTCTCATGGCTTTCTCCAGGGCCTCTCTTTTGGAGGATGACTTTACAAGGTTCTCATATGCCTCTGAGACACGCTGGATTTCTGTCTCCACCTGAAAAAAAAAAAGGAAAGATAGTGGGGATGGTAGGAGCTTAATGGGAAAGATGGTCTGAAAACATATATACAAATCCTTAATGACGGCTTTTCCCAGGGCTTTACAGATGGCTAGGAGGCCAGCATAACATAGTCATATGAGAAAAGTTTCCCAGGAGGATTTCTTTCTTTCTTTCTTTCTTTCTTCTTTCTTTCTTTCTTTCTTTTTTAAAGAGATTTATTTATTTATTTGAGAGAGTGTGTGTGCACACACTTGAGTACTGGGTGGGGGAGGTGCAGAGGGAGGGAGAAGGAGAAAGAATCTCAAGCAGACTCTCTGCTGAGTGTGGAGCCCAACGCAAGGCTCAATCACAGAACCCTGAGATCACGACCTGAGCTAAAACCAAGAATCAGACGCTTAACTGACTGAGCCATACAGGCACCTCTCAAGAAGGATTTCTAAAGTCAACCTTCAGCTGAGCAACTAACTCACAGAGTCATCAGACTCCCTCAGGTTAAAAATAAATACAGTTTCTGTCTTCAGAGAAGGTAGTAGGAGAGAATAAATTTCCTAAGTACAGTTATAAACGATTTTCATTTCTGCATAAGAATTTTCTTAATTTTCAAAATACTATTAATAATGTATATAGTATGTAGATAACATTATTCCAAAGTGTCCATAGCGCTTTCCCATGTTTATTTCTATTGGCCCTGCTATCAGCCTTCACAAGAACACCTCTTTCCACTTTAGCAAAAAGAAAAGTGAAAGTCATCTTTCTGAAATCAAGTTAGTGGCCAAGGCGAACCCTAAAAACTCCAAACCTGAGCCTTATGCAGTAATTCAGTTCACTCTAACAAACCTTTGCCAATGGCCAAATATTTACTCTTTAACTCTTTAAAATACCCATGGGGTCTGTAAATATGAATGAGGACACGATCATTTCCCTTCAAGGAGCTTTCAATCTAATGAAGTAAAAGAACACAGAGAAGTATGCCTTACTCAGAACAGCAGAAGTGGGTGCTACGAAGGTGCCAGGGAGGAAAAGGTTATTTCTGGTTGGGATGAGGGGAGAGGAGACCAATTTCAGGCAGAAGGTGGCATTTCGAGTCAGATCCTAAAACCTAGGTCAGATTTCAATGAGCAGAGGTGAGGGGAAGGGTATTCTATTCTGAGTGAGCAAATGCATTCCCAGGATGACCAGCAGTCTCATTTGGCTGGAAACTGTGGGGTACACAGGGAGAAGTTGGTGAGAGCTGGCTGTAAAGATAGACTGGAGTCAGATCATAAAAGGGCTTCAATGCCAGGTATTTGGACTTTATCCCGTAGTCAGTGGGAAACCAGTACAGATTTTTGAACAGAAATTCATGCTCAGAGTTGTGTGTTATGACACCACTGCAAATCTTGTAAAATGGGGGGGGGGGTGGAAAACCATACACACAAAACATCAAAAAGAAAGGGTCTTGCCCCAAATCAGCCCGAATCAGGAAGAAAATAAGAAATTAGACTCCAGTCTTTCTGTAACCAGTACGGCTTCACTGCACATGAAATAGCCACAGAGATATTTGCATATAATTTGTATAAGAAGATAAATAAACCCCGTGGCCTATTAAACAATTTGCAAATTAGATTTGACTCCTGCAACCATTCTGCATTCCTTCTCAGTTTCCCACTATCCTTAACAAAGCTCAGGGTATTTTATGGGGAGAAATATCAGGCCCCCAGTGGGAGACTGGGGAAAAGGTGGGGTTACCAAACAACTCAGATTCCACCTGCCCAGCTCCAAAATTATGCCCGAGGCAGGGCTGCCTGCAAACAAATGAGGCTTACACCACAGAAAAGAGCAGACTCCCAGAGTGTTTTTCTCCTTGCAGATGGCACCAAGATAGCAGCACAGAAGGTGAAAACTGGTGGTGAATGGCATTTAGAGACAAGATCTGCAAGGCCTGGGCCTGATAAAGCTTTTGCATGAAATTGAAGTGCTGGGTACAGAAAATAAACATTACCATTTGAAAGAGCAGGGTTGGTATTAGTCTGCACTAGGCAGCCTGTAGAGGGCAAGGCTTCTCAGTTCCCCACAGAATGCCGCACCTGGAAGGCAGGCCCTTGACTCACGCTGTTCAGAGTACTATTTCCAGATCTGGTACCGAGATCTTTCTCTACTCCCCTCCCACCCACCCCCACCTTGTAGATACTGTACCCTCTAAAAGGGCAAGTTTTGCATCCATCGACAGGACCTCCCAGGAAAAGAAGTCACAAAAGGGCAGATCCACTGGTTTGGTCCGGGATGGTGGGGGCAAGGAAGAGGGAGGTGGTGGTGGGTTTCTGTCTCATTATTCTGCTCAGGAGCCTCCGGCCTCTGTATTTTTTTTTCTAGAATCAGCTGATACCACCATTCTCCTTCCACTTTCTTTGTCCTCTTCCACCCCACTTAGGCCTCTAACCCACTGCAGCACTGGGTCAGCCTTCACTCCCCCCAGCCCTCAAGCTGTGCCAATTATACTTGGTCGAGGCATCCTACCCTTCCCTGGAGAAACAAGCAACAGCAAACACCACAAATCCTACTCTGCGCCTCTTCCCTGTCATTCACCTTCCCGATTACTACATCAAAGGTGGGGCTGGGGCCACCCTGAATAGAGAGTTTGGGGAGGGGTGTCAACAGTGAAACCCAATCAGCCAAACCGGGCCAGTCCGCCTTCAGCATGTGAGTATGATTAATTTGTTGCACCGATGTGATGGGAGGGGTGGGTATAGTTCAATGAGAGGAGGCAGAAAATGTAAAACTGGGGACAAAGCCAGGGAGCAACAGTTATCCCTGAACCCCAACAAAACGCCATCCAGATTTTGGAACACTGTATGGGGGGGGGTGCAGTTACATAAAAACTCTCAGTTGACAGTAAGCCCTCCTCTCCTGCAAGACCCAGATCTGGTGTTTACGAATTCTCAGTTTCATTCGGGCCCCTGAAATTTCCACTCCTGGGTGTCTTCTAAGGACAAAGTTGCTGAACAAAACCGGGCAAAGTCCCCTCCCTCCCACACCTTCACCCTCACCTCCCCGGAACAGTTCACATTGTCGGGAGATCAAACCACATGAGCTCCACAATGACAAAAGCTGCCAAGAGGCTGCCAAAGGTATAACCCTATTTACCGACAGCCAAGAGCTAAGGTTCCTAGCTTAGGGCACTCAAGAGCTAAAGTTCCAGCTGGAGGAGACAGGAGGGGCCCAGGAAAGAATGTGAACTCTATGGGATGCACACTCCTTTTTCTACTTCCTCAGCCTAGGGCTGTCACCTGTCACCCAGCTGTGGTGGTAAGCCCCTCATGCCCCCCACACACACCAGAGAAAGACAGCAGATGTTGAATGTGAGCTGCAGAGAAAAACCAAAGCAAAAAGGAGGCAAAGGAAGAGGTGCTGAAAAAGAGTCACTATGAGAACTCCCACTTGGAAAAGTGTTCTAAGCCCTTTCCAGAACAAGGCAGGGCAGGATCTAATGTCAGTGGGGAGATTTTTGTAGGAATTATGGCTTTACATTTAAGTCCCAAATTCAGTTATTTGGGAAAATATAATCAAGACGAAAGGCCTTTAGGCTGGCAGGACCTTCCCCTATACAGGCATCGTCAAGTGTTCTTGACCTTATGAAGAAGTTTCTCAGCCTCCTGGAATTCAAAAACCATCAATTAGGTTTTCATCAGGGCTATGGTGTCTGGGAAAACTGTACAAATAAGTTCTTTTCTCACCCCATAAATGTAAAATGTGACTCTTCCTAGAAAGACAGGCAGAAGGCTTTTTCCAAAGTTGGGATCCACCCGTAACCTTCGGACACGGGAATCCAGAAGACCCGTGCGGAAGTCGTGAAGACACCAACGAGTGGAGCCTTGTGTCGATACGAAACACATGAGACTGAAAGAAGACCCCGATATCCCGAAACGGAGGCCTCACCTTCTGCAGTCTCGCCACCTTCTCGTAGCATCCTTCCAATTCCTGCCGCAGGTTCCGGTTCTCATCGGACAGGATCTCCACCATCTGCTGGGCTCTGGAAACGATAGCGAACGGGTCGGCTGGCATTGGCTGATAGGAGGCGGAGGACTGCTGAGCCCGAGGCATAGCTGAATAGGCTTCTCCCGGCTGCTGCTGGTGATGGTGGTGGTGGTGCTGTTGCGGAGGGGGCTGACTCAGGCCAGGCTGAGGGAGCCGATAATGATCACTCTGGTGAGCCGGGGTCGGAAGGAAATGCTGCTGGGGCCTAGGCAGGTGAGCTGAGTGGTCTCCTTGGTTGGGGGCCAAGGGGTGTTGGGCAGGAGACAATCTCGTGGCTGGCGGAGACTGGAGCAAGGATAAGGAGCCCCCAGACGTGAGGGAAGAAGTAGGACTGTGAGGCCGTGAGCTCCGGGCCGACAGCGGCAACGAGACGTCCTGCGCTGGCCTGTAAAACACGGAAGGCGTGCTCGGGTTAAGCTCTCTCCAGCGGCGCTGGGCGGCGGCACTGGAAGCCTGCTCACCTCCCTTCCGGTGTCACTGCCCCCTCCCCCCGCCCCAGGACACCTGCAAAAACGAGGAGCAGGCAGGGTTAGACTCGGCAATCTCTGCAAAGTCCTCCACAGCCCTTTCCAGGCTTGAGCTTCGAGTGCCCCGCAGAGGTGTGATCCCCGGGAGGGCTGAACCAGGTGACCTCTCGGGTCCTTTGGCGAAAATCTAAGTGATGTGCGCCTGTGCTCTCATTGCTCAAGTGTAAGCACTTTAAATGAGTCTTCCAGAAGGTAATTTTCACGTCATTATCTTAAGCACAACCTTTTCTGACATTCTATATGCAGTCAGCATATGCAAAGAGTCCAATTCAGAAAGTGTGTTCCACTTGCCCACCAGGAAATGGCAAACTGCAGTCACATCACAACCAGTCCTCTTCTCGATACTGGCAACTCTCTTTCATAATGCATACATTCACAAAAAAATGACTTGAGGATATGTAGATCCTTATTACATTAAAGACACCAAATAATTATTGTTGAGTGCAGTTAATAATGGAATGAGGCCTATTAGGAGCAATGATACCAAGATCTGAAGGGGATTGCAGGCAACACTGTCATACTATTTTTGGTGAATTGAACCACAAAATGTAAAGACTGGAGAAGCCTTCAAGAAATAATTTAATCCATTCTCTCACTGGATAGACTGGGCAACTGAAGTCCAAGAGAGAGGAAACAATTTGTCAGATATTACCGAGTGACTAATTGGCAGTGCCAGGGTAGAACCCTTATGTCCACATTCACTTTTTCTGCCTCTTCCACTACCATAATACATTGACTTCCACACAACATATGTTCAAATTCCCAATCTATTTCTTTTTTTTCCCCAATCTATTTCTTATAGAAAGTTCCATAAAGAGAACTTCAGTACATTGTTTGATTTGTCTCTCCCATTTTCACACCCAATACTGTACTTGTTAGCCATTAAGGGAAACAAAGAGTATGTGAATGGATCGCTTCCACCATCACTGCTACCAGCAGGAATATCTGTAGGTATACAATGGAGACGAAAAGTTTGTTCATCCCCCAGCCCGTGCCCAACTAACCTCATATACTCCCACATCACATCCTGTGGATGCTTGTCCTACAGTTGATATTTCTCAATCCAAGGAAGACAGATGGCTAAGAGCATGGGATTTGGATCCCAACAGAATTTGGAAACCTTTTCTACTGCCTACTGGCTGTGTAACCTTGCTCATGTTACTTAATCTGCATGAGCCTGTTTTGTTCCTAAGGTCACAGATGAATTACAAAAATACTGGGCTCCTCTCATTTTTGAGCTCGACAGGAATTACAGAGTCTCTTATCTACCTCCCAGCGAGATAGGTTGACCCTGTTAGGGATTTAACTTATGGGATATCCATTTAATCTTTGCACTAAATTGCATAAAATTCATGGTGGAACTGGGACAAATCACTAGGAGCAATTAACTTTTAACTGGCATTCCAGATGCTAAAGCACATCCCTCCCACATACATTTCAGTTATACATTTCAGTTATTGTTCACACATCTATCTCTACTAGCGATCCTCACTGTGAGGGCTTTTTACATCTGCGAAATCATTCCAAACACTTGATAATTGATACCCAGTAATAACCCAGATGCTTGTCAGAGCCCTCAAACCTGCTCGGGCCCTGGGTTCTGTATCTCAGCCCCATCGATGCCTTTGGTATACTGATGTTCTTCCAATTTCATACATATGGCACTATCAAATAATTGCTGGATATTTAAAGAAGGCACTTGACCTACTTACAGACAGAAGAATTTACAGGATTCCCATTATTACACCTGGAAAGTCACTACTGTATGTTACCTTTCTTGGAAAATGCTCAAAACAGGCGTCAAATCAAAAGCCTGGGAACCATTTATAAATTTATTTGGGATAAGAGTCTTCTCCCATTTTCTGTACCAGGAATCTTCAATTTCCTTAGGGGTAAAATGGACTCTGTGTGCTCCTTCCTCTTTGAGTAAGAGCTATTATAATTTTTATATATCCCTAGGGTTAAAATATAATGTACAGGGATGTTAGGGCTTTTGGATCTCCTGGGCAGAAGAGAGGGGCTTACATTTCATGTTCTCCAATCCAGCTCTCAAAATGTCACAGAAAAACAACCAAATTAACCTTTATCCTTGTGGCCAGGATTTGGAAACCCTGGGCCTGGGAGGTGTTCTCTTTTCAAGACTGAATGCCCAGTTCTGAAATGGGCTTCGCCCCCCTGCCCACCAGCTCCTCTGGGCCCCAGCAGCAGTCCAGGCCTCTCCTTCAAACAGACTGGCCACTGAGACATCCCTCCTGCCTGGAGGCTGAAGGGCTCCTCCATGCCCTGGACAGATGGTACATGGCCCCTCAGGGGCCTCGGGAAGGAGGAGACCACAAGGTCTCCGGAAAGAGATCTCTCTTGGGACGGATAAGCCACAGCAGTGGCTCTGGCCATGACTCTGAGCTCTACTCAGAGATAATGGAGACAAGGTAGTTGCCCTTACGACTCCCCTAGGCTGGAAAAGGAAGCAGATTTCAGCGCACCATGATGTTGGGAAAATCAAGGCATTCCATCCCTGGCAGGTTTGCAAACAAGAAGCAAGGCTTGGGCAGTCACAAAAGGAGAGAGAGCCCTCCAGCCAACCAACTCCATCTGGGCTCCAGCATCCACCCACCACAGGAAAAAAAAAAAGCAGGACTGTATTAACAATCCTGTGAAGTTCCCACTACACACACACACACCCCCTACCCAGAGAAGGGCTGAGGCATGACAGGGATGGGGAAGAGCCAGGGGTGGGGGAGGGATGTCAGAGGAAGCACCACTACACTCAAGATTAAATAATAAAAGTAATAGTAATGATGGTAATAATACAGGTGGCAGTTGGGTGAACGGCATACTCCCCAAGTGCTTCCACTGCACAGCAGCAGGAATTGCTTCCCTGCTGGCATATTAACCAGAAACAACAAGTCTTCTGCAGACAATAGAATCACATGATCCTGTGGAAGCCCTGACCTGCCTCCCTGCCCCTTCCCTCCCTTCATCCTGCTCCTTCCCCGGACAACCTGCACCCCCCCTTTGCCCGTGCTCTGTGGCAAAGGGGCATGGCATACATGCAGGGCAGAGACCAATGACCAAAATCACAGTCCTTCCCCCAAAGCCAGGGGAACTCCCTCCAGAGGATAGCTTGGGAGGACACAAAAGGAAAGCAAAAGCCTATCCATCAAGAGCTGACACAGCACCTTCTACCCTGCCACCTCACTGGGAGCCCCCACCCTCCTCAGTCTCTCTCTCTCTCTCTTTCTCTCTCTCTCTCTCTCTCTCTCTCTCACACACACACACACACACACACACACACACACACACCGCCTCCCCCCCCACACCCACATACTACACACTCCAGGCCCACACGTGTGCAAACCCACATGTGCACACTCTCACCAGAGTAGGTGCCACCAACAGCCTGGAACCCAATTTATTTTGCCCACAGAAACTGCCTTTCCCAGGCTCTGTGACGGTGGATCTGTGAATCCTGGAGAGGGCTGCAAATTCTTGATTGTTTCTCTTGCACAACCAGCTCGGCTCTGAACTACGGAGTTAGGTCACCCTTAGATTCCACTAAACAAGGATTTCAAGAAACCTCAGATCTGGGCATGATTTCAACAATTGAAAGGAGGTGGCTGCTTTACAAACAGAAAGGTTTTAATTTTTAAAAGCAGCTGATAACTGTGTAAACCCCAGACGCAGAGAAGGCTCAGCACTCAGAAAGACAAAGATTCAGAAATTCTTTAATTCTTCCGATGGCTTGGCCTTGTTTCCCATCTGGAGTTCTGGGCATTCGGGATATTTCTTTTTCAAGTGGGGAGGAGGGCATAGCGAAGACGAAGTAATAAGAAAATTGCTTATAACATTTTGTTAATTCTAACAGCAAATCTCTAGCATTTCACCATACCTTGAAAACCAAAGGTTTTGTGAACAGCAATTTGTTCAAAGAGTTTGCTGTGAATCTTGATCTGTAATTTATAGATTAAGAACTAAGAATTTTGTCCTCTAATTGGTGCTAGCAGCAGTTACTTGGAAAGGTACTCACCAAGTGTCTCCCAAGTTGGCTCAAAGAAATGAAGGAGGAAAAATGTGTCACCACCTAAAAGCAGTACATTTCTGGAAAGCAGTTCAACTACCTCCCCTTGCCAATAATTTGTCAATAGGTGCCATTCCCTCCCGCCAGTCCCTGAAGAAAGTTTATTGCCAAAATTTGTCTGATGCAGACCCAATCTTGACACAGAGCATCTTCCAATCAGGACTGTTTTAGATTGGATTATTTCTGAACATATCAAGTACCCTGTTCCTCTCCCATAAAAGGGGGAAAAAAACTATAGAGCTAACCTGTGTATTAAAATTCTACTCAAGAGAGAAGAATCAGCATGGGCTCTACTGTTTTGGGGGATAGGGAGAGAGCTCCACAGATAATATAGGAGGGAGGAGAAACTATAAGTATATTCCTGTAAATTATATGCAGCTAAATTTCTCTGGTGGTTTAATCAGTATGGCAAGAAAAAAAATCCCTCTGTGGGCTCCTTATTATTTATTTAGGGAGATCAAAGGGCTTTTCCATCTAGCTTCAAACACTGTGGGAGTCATTTCAGATCACAGACAATACTAGTGAATGAGTTCTGAAAATAGCTTTCCTGGGAAGGCGGGCCTTGTGCTAAGCAGGGCTTCAGATTCTGCTCCACAACCCAGCCAACATACTCCCCTCCCACAAGGCAACAGACGTCAGCCCATCCACATAAGGGACAGAGTCCCACTGACTCTTACATGCTGATGGAAAGAGTAAAACAAAAATCCTCAGCTTCATTGACATTTTGCTGGCTTGAATGGGTTTCCACTAAGCTAAGCAGTCCAAATGACCAACCCCTCCCTTGGTCTTCCGCTTCATTGGGCAGATGGGAATCAGGTTCTCGCTCTCATTTAAACCGGAAGTGCCCTGTCCATTGCCCTATTTCCTGTTCTAAGCCACTTATCAGAACTTAGGCTCCTCCCCTTTAAAGCTGCACACAAGAGGTTGAAAAAGGTTAGGAAATCAACCTTGGTTAAGAAGGAAAAAAAAAATCCTAAACTGGCCAAGTTATGGGTGGAGCCCAAAGTGAATTGCTTCTGGCTGTAAAACAGGACGGGGGTGGGGGGTGATGAAATACCAGGAAATTCTAGGTGCATTCCCTTATTCCCTTACCTTCACCTTACTCCCACCCCCTGACTGCCTTCTCTCCTGAGTCACTCAATGAATTTCAAGCCAAGCGGTTCTTTCCCAAATAAGTGAGGAGACAGGAGGCAAAGAGTTAGATGTCAGAGAGATCACAGGCCTGATCTGGAAAAAGCACCCCCACCCACCCAGGTCCAGGGACTTCAAACCTCACAGTTATCCATAATTACCCAAGGTAACAGGACAGAAATACCACATAAAACTGCCACCGTTGTTGGCCACAGTGGAATCCTTTCCTCTGCCCCATATGCCGAATGACTACCGATCAGAGACATGGCCCCAACAGTAACAACAGGAACAACAAACAGAATCATGGAATCGTAAGGTCTAGTCGATACAGCACTGGGACAATGGGCCTCCAAATCCTGCAGAAGTACATTTAGGAATAAGTGAATAACATGAAATTGTCCTCCTGAACCAATGACAAGTAGCAAAGAAGTCATGGGGATATTATTCTCCCTGCATCTTAGAATCTGACCCAAAGTTCTATGTAACATGATGGGAGTTTAACTTAGTTGTCCAAAAACGTGACAGGCAACTAACAAACGCTCTACGGAGGAAAGACGGAGCAGCCCAGAGTTCATGAACTGCAAGGATGTCCAAGGCAAGTGACATTCTGAACCTGCAAATATCCGGCTCCCCCCACAGTAATATCTAGGTATTGGTTTAGTGTCCGAAAGAATCATAGTAATTCTGCAGAACAATTCGTTCCTAAAAAGAAGTGATGAGCATTCTGTGGAGGGGAATAACTGACAGGGATACGATATTCCAGATTAACGTTCAAGATAATTTGCTTCCGCTTCTCAAGGAAGGGCTTAACAACTCACAAGAAGAGGAACACGGACCCTTTCTTCACAATCCCAGGAGACAGGACAGCATATAGCTGTAGAAACCAAGACTTGCGTTCCTGTTCATCCACTAGGCAATTGGGGCCATGCTCAACCTACAAAGTCAGGGGAATGTTACTACAGCACTAATTATGGCTGAAGGGGCTAGAAATTCAGATTCGCAGGAAATTTACTAAGCCAGGGGCCAGACATGCACTGCAGAGTTTCTTATACCAAACACCTGCCCATTTCTTCCCTTAAGATTCCCAACACACAGCAGAAGCTGGTTGGGGATGAGGCCAGGAAATGACAGAAAGGGAACTCTCTTACCTGGCTGCTCCATACTCAGGGGGATGCTGATACCTCATCAGTTGCCCCTCTGTTCTCCCTGGCTGGTTCAGACGATGCTCACTATAGAAGTGCCCTGCCTCTTGGGGCTTGCACACTACAGACTGGGGTGGCATGCCCTTGAAGGGATACTCTGGTGGGGGGCCTCGATGTTCCATGCCCTTCAGGCTATGCTGGCTGGGAGGTGGCCCCTGGGCCTTGTAGAATTCACTGGAACTTGTGGGAGTCTTGTAGAGGTCACTGGGTTGTGGTGGGGAGAGGGGAGCGCTGGTAACAGGTGGATGGGCCTTAACTCCACTGGTGGCCAATGACATCTGCATTAGTCGTTCACTCAAGGAGCGGACATGTCCTTGCTTAAGATCTCTGAGTCCTTCATCCTGGTGCATCTTCCCAGGATTGAGCCGCTGAACCGATGGGCGTCCCTCAGTCCTCATCTTCTGGTTGGTCACTCCGGTGACATAGAAGGCAGCTCCAACACTGGCATGCTGTTGGCCCCGAAAGTATTGGGATTGGACCTTGGCTTCTTCATAGGTTGGGAGTTCTTCATTATTCTGCATTCTAGGGGAAAGCTGCTTCTCCATGATGATGTTTTCTGCCTGGATTTCCTGCCCCTGAGGTTCTTGTCGAGCAGCATGAGCCACAAGCTGTTGGTGGTGGTCTTGGGGACTCAACACATCATTCTGAGGGCCTGGGTTCCCACTGCTACTGGGGAAAGGAGGGCCATTCCCTGTGGCTTGCTGGTGTATGGCAAGCAGGTTGCGATTCTCATTGGGATTGCCATAGCGAAGCTGCTCTTGTAGCAGACGCTGCAACACTGTGGTTCCTCCACTTGGCTGTTCTTCAGAATTTCTCATCTCTATTGCTGGTGGTGCCTTGTGAAGAGAGAGAGAAATTGGGCACCTGGGCTGCCCTTGACCTGGGAAGGGGAAACAGGAAGCTTAACACCCAGTTGATGGATAAATCATTCCTCTAAAGGGGAAGAAAATGGGTATTTGGGGGTGAGGATTCCACTCCAGAGACAAAGTAGAGAATTGAATCTAGAATTAATGGATTAATTGTTGGTGACTCCTGGATCTACCATTGATATGATGAGGAACTCAGGGGCATAAGAGCTCATTGTTTCCTCTTTTTGCTTTTAGCATGGGTTAAATATCCAATCTTGACTTAACTTCTACGAGAACTGGGGAGACCTGGAGCAGTCGGGGAGGGTGACCAGAGAGGGCAATTTTCCTAGGTCCTTACTCAGAAAGTTCATCTCTCTGTATTCTATTTAAATAAAAGGTCCAACTCTTATGGGCTGTGGGACTTGGGGCAGGCCAGTAGGGAGAATGTATAGGCAGGATCTGTAAAGCAGGTCATCATGTGGAGGGAGGGAGCTACAAAATGCCAAATAATAACTAAAATAAATACAAGGTGACGAGAGCTTCGCTTGCACCATATAGAAATGATCCCAGCTTGATGCAACTCGTTTTCTCTGATCTCATAAAACTCTGAAACATAGCTTTAAAAAAAATCCTTTCTGTATTGTCCATTTTGGATTCGCCTTGGCTTAATAAGAGAAGGGCTTGAGATAATTACTATTGACAAAGTTTCTCTTTCAGCCATCCAGGAATAGTCATTGAGGTTTTTTGGTTTTTGGTTTTTGGTTTTTGCTGTTGTTGTTTGGCTAGGAGGAGCTTAAATGGGAAGCCCTCTTTCATGTGAAGTGTGCCTCTGACAGCATTTAGAAATTGAACACTAAAAAGGTCATCCTTCTAGAAAGGGTCCAATTATCATATCCCTCCCCCTCTACCACCACCACCACCACCACTAATTCTTCTTAAGGAAGAAATATGGATTGAGTGAAACAGGTATTGGCAGTAAGACAACTCAAGATTCAAGTTCTAATCATGATAATGGATTTACAGGTAAACCTAAGCAATGGATTCCTCTTTTCTTGTCTTCTATTTTGCCACCTGAGAAACTAGTAGTAGGTGACCTCTCTTTCTTTCTTTCTCTCTCTCTCTCTCTCTCTCTCTCTCTCTTCCTCTCCCTCTCCCTCTCTCTCTGCATGATACGGTACGTAGAAATTCATCAGAGGCTCATAAAATCTTTGGACAAAATCTGTCATGTGAAGTACTGCAATTCAATACACATGTTCAGTGATGAAAGTTGTACTCTAAGGATCTTAAGTAGTGTTGGAGAATGGGCATGATGTCACAGAAAAAGTCACAGTAAAGGTCAACCTAACCAGCCTCGGGTTCTTAGATGAGAACTCTGGAATCCTGGCTCCCAGGCTCTGATTTCTATGATATTAAACAGCCTCCAATCTCTCTGGAAACATGATCCCTTTCCTTTAGTCTTGCAGGGAATGGCCAGAAGATGTGTATGGTAGATAGATAAAGGTCATCTTCTCTTCTTTTTTTTTTTTTTTTTTTTTTTTTTTTTTTTGCACTTCTTGCATCATTACTGCTACCTGGTATCCAATTGTTCTAAAGAGCAGTTTGAACCCACAGTTAACCTTCCAAAGACCCTTTTAAAATCCCATTCATCATATTCTCTGGGGAAGGGTGCACCAAAGGCCTGAGCAGCCTGCCCTTTCCCTCCCTCCCAGTGACCATCTGGGACTCCTGTGTTTATTTTTTTTAAAGATTTATTTATTTATTCATGATAGACACAGAGACTGAGAGAGAGGCAGAGACACAGGAGGAGGGAGAAGCGGGCTCCATGCCGGGAGCCCGACGCGGGACTCGATCCCAGGACTCCAGGATCGCGCCCTGGGCCAAAGGCAGGCGCCAAACCGCTGAGCCACCCAGGGATCCCCAGGGACTCCTGTGTTTAAACTGTCAGACTGTATGCATGTTGTCAGACTGCATGGATTTTCTGATAGGCTAACAAGCATAACATATACATCTCTCTTGGTACCTTTATACTGGAAAGATGACTACCAAGCTACCTTTCCTCTCTCAAAAAATGGAAACAGGAGCATGTATGGTTAAAACAAAATCACTTGCAAACTCATCCTACAAGGCAGAGAAATCCAGACATTGAGCGGCCCCAGACCCTGAGAGTCCACCACCCCCTCCCATTCCACGCCCGCCCCACCCTGCACGCACACAGGCTCACGCTCACGCACAGGGGCACGCACAGGTGTGCACACAGGCACGCACACATACACACACACACACAGATGGTCCATACCTATTTCTGCTTTCTTTTAGGCTTAAAGCCTTGATCAGGATAGGGAATTCTTGCTTATGAGCAGCTCCAGAAACCGCAACGGCAGATTCCCTCTCCCCTAATACTCAGGTTCAGGGTAAGCGCCGCCAAGAGTCCAACCACTGGTCACTCTGAAATGTTCAGGAGGGGGAGGGAGGGAGAAATAAAAACGTCGTTTCTATTTTGCCACCAATGGCCAGCACAGTTAACCAAACCAGTCCTTCCAAAGGAATGACTTCTCCCGTGTGTTTGCGTCTTATATGAGTGACAGAATCCCTTTCCGTTAGGACAAAAAGAAATCTCACTGCCAATCTCCAGAGGATGGAAATGTTCAGGTCTGAGACTGGAAAGGACTGCTCTGTTCTCGCCTCACAGCGCCAAAAGGCTGCTGCTTCTGCTCTGAGTTGGAATGGTGGATGATGACAAAAGACATAATCAATGTTGCCTGAAGGGTGCGACTTTTAAACTGCTATCAGTATCAGGGCAGATGAGTCTCACTACCCCACACCCCAGAAGGGAAGGCAGTCATCAGAAGGCAGGGGTTTTTGTTTTTTTTTAAGTATACTCAGTGAAGCACCTGATTTAACTGCTGCAGCCTCAGACGGACAGAGGAAAATCCAAACTGCTTTTCCACCAAGTCATTGAGTATTTATTGCATACTGGCTATTCCAGACATTTGCCAGCCTCGAGCTAGACACAAGGAAGGATACAGAAGACACACCACGTATGTGTCTGCCCTCACAGAGCTTACAATCTGATTGACGGCCCATCTGTTCTCACTGGAGCAGCAGAGGTGATTGCTCTTCTCAACACACAGCAGCAACTCTTCTCCAAGGATAAGATGTCTCCACTCACTTTCTCAGCACTTCCACTGCTCCAGTATCTCCCCAAAAGTAAACTACTGGACTCACGTTGTAAAGGCTAGATGCAAACATCCACCAGATATGGATCCGCGATAGTCCTCATTTCTGATTACTGTGCTGACCCTCTAACAAGGCCTGCAGGCCCAACCAAAATGGTTATGAAACTGAGGAGTTCGTGTTTATGTGAGATGCATATGATCCACATTGCTGTTTTCTGTCCTAGCCTAGTCATGACTCACTCATGTCACTTAAAAGAAAGGGTTTAATCCACATCAGAGATGCCATTTGAAGAGCAAGGCAATGCAAAGGAAGTGCACAAGCATCCCTGTATTTTGGGAGCCTGTCCAAAACATCCAAGTTTTAAAAAAATCCACAAAACCACACAGTGATTAATTTAACATTATTTCCTTGCAACGTTGCCAAAAATCAAGTGAAGAGATACAGAGTGAGCAAACACGGAAATTTGTCTTTCAATCTTGTTTTGGCTCAACATATAATCACAATCAAAAGCAAAATCATCTCCAATATGCAAGGTAATTACTTTAGGGTGTCTTTTCCTAGTTTCAAAGTAGAGGAACAACTTCTAATTGGAATCAAAGCTGGATTATTAACAGAGTGTGGTAAATAAAAACCACCGTGTTTCTATTGTGTGATTCTGAACAAAACAGTTGTCTTTTTCTTTTTTTTCCAACCGAAACATGCAGAAAACAGCCTGGGGCCTTTAAACTTGAGCCCCTGGCAAGAAAGCACCATACAATTATTTTCCAGGATGATTTAGATTCTTCATGCTGATTTTGACTGGCTTGCTCCTCTTACCTAGCTTCTCACAAAGAAAACTTCACTTGCCCAAAATCTAACTCTCTTCCCTTAATTCTGTCCCCTCTCGTCCATATCCTTTGCAAAACCCAAATCACTTTATGTCAACCGGACATAGATAGTCCCTCTCCACCACCCCACCCCCTGGCCTTTTTTGTTTCTGTCTAAAAGAGGAAAAGAAATCAGCCTAAGAAAAAAACCTTTGCTGATTCCTCTCCCGTTTAGATTTTTTTTCTTCAAGAACTTATATTTGCCTACATGTTAAGAGTCACATACAAAGGAAAACACTACTCCATTTATTTATTAGAGAAAAGAAGGGAAAGGATTCCTTGTCTCATGCGCAAGAACTAAAATAGTATGAACTCTGCAACCTTCAATCTGCCTGCAGCTTTAATCACGCCACTGCCAGGGTTCTGACATCATCTTCAATCAATAAAATAACCTTGTTTCTCC
The DNA here is from genome assembly GCF_018345385.1 of Vulpes lagopus. Lineage (NCBI taxonomy): Eukaryota > Metazoa > Chordata > Mammalia > Carnivora > Canidae > Vulpes > Vulpes lagopus. Next base: position 85,694,068 of record NC_054848.1, read on the forward strand.
TGGACAAACAGACTGTCCCTGAGGATATTTGATACTGGAAAAAAGGATTTCCAATGGTCCTCTCTTTAAAAATACAATTTGAATCTATATATTCAACTCTTCTGTAACAACAACAGGGCAGCAAGGCCAATCTAAATTCTTACTATATTTGCAGTCTTTGGCCTCTCCCAGGATACCTCCATCAAGCCCAGTTTAGGTTGAACCAAAACACGTTAGTGAGAGCCCAGATGTTTCTCAAGCCGTGTCCCAGAAAAATCAACATTACAAGGTGGCCAGGACAGACGACGTTCCTAGCCTTCAGATAAATTTTGAAATATCCCTATAAGATCTTCTATCTATCCCTTCTACCTCCTCTCCCTGTTCTTCCTCCCACCCTCACTCTGACAACCAAGATGAAGAGCCTAAGTCTAAGACACCCATTTCTCTGCTAAATTTCCCTGTTCCATATAATTTTACTTCCAGCTAAATGGAAAGGAGCCAGTTCAAAGTCTCCCCTATGTCTACATATCTATGTGCATACATTTTTGAACACACACACACACACACACACACACTCCCACACAAAGAGAAAGGCAAAACAGCCCTCTGAATTCTCTCGTGTCCTCTCAGGTCAGTCCATGTTTCAGCCTAAAGTGTCCTAGAGAACACCCTGCCCAACAGTCCTGCGACCCAGGATACTAATTTACTTCCTTTGGGAAGTGAGAAATAGTAATCCCTTTGCAGGTTATCTCTAACCTTTCTATGCGTGAAGGGCAGACAGTATAAACACCATGGTTAAGAGCCTGGGCCTAGATTCACACTGCTTAAGTTCAAATCCTGGATCTATGGCTTTTTAGCTGACCTCATACATTTCTTTTCACCTCCCCAAATTGCACTTCATCATCTTCAGGATAGAGATAATGGTGCTCATACCTCATAGTGTTGTTATAAAGACTGCGGGGGCGGGGGGGTGGGTAATCCATGTAAAGTGCTAAGCACAGAGCATGGAACATAGTGAAGGCTCAATAAAGTCTATTAATATTATAATAATTTCAAAGTGGCCTTTTTTTTCTAGAAGACCACAGCAATTTTATGAATTAAGGTTTTCTTTAAAACCTTTACTCACAACTCAGTCTTTGTGCAGAGGTTCTTAGATCAGCGAAAGCTAGAACTAGAAAGACTCTAAGAAGACCATCTAGTGGTCTGTATATGAAGGTGCCAGAGTTTAACAGGGGTCAGAGCCAGGGCCAGAATGCAGGTTTTATGACTCCCAGGGCAACAGTCCTTCCATTATAAGATATGATCTAGCATATTAGCTTGTACATAGAAGATGCTTAATCAACATTTATGAGATTGAATTGACTCTGGTTTTGAGAGACTATAAACCTGGCTCAATGCTACCACCAATTTTCCAATTTCATCAGAAGTCAAATGTTAACGGCAGGGGGAAAAATTTAAGGAGGTGAGACAGAGAGTTGTGTGTAGCTACAAGTATGACAGAAGGACCTTGCAAAACCTTTCCTTTTTAGGCCAAGATTTGCAGGTGAATCGGAGAGTAACATGAACCTCCACAGATCAATGTGTCCATGGCCATGTTCTGGGTCTTGCCAACATCATACTAACTTGGAATTTGACCTTATGTAAGTCCAGCACTGGCTTAAGAAAAGGCTTTGAGGCAGCCCCACCTCTTTGCTTCTAGTTCTACTTATATCTAGATTATGTTGGAAGATTATTTTGAACCACAGCAAGGCCTTGGCATTTCCAAATCTCATGACAATCAGTGTCAGGTATCTGTTTCTGAGATGGTTAACTCAAAGGTGTGGCCAACTGGGTCCCAGTTTTACTTTTCTTTACTCTAAAGCAATTAACTTGAACATGTTAATAGGCAACAAAGGTGATTAACCCTGAAGTGTTCAAGAGCAGTGACATATTGAGTAACAAGAAGAATCCTGTTGCCCCTACCACATCACCTCCCTCCACACAACCCATTCTAAGGGAGGAACAGGGCATGTCATCCCATCCTATTTCTCCTTGCCTCAGGAAAAGGATACACATTCCATGCAATCAGACTGAGCATAAACTGAGAAAAGTTTAAAAATATACCTAGAAGCCACCTGCTTTACCAATTTCCTACCTTCAATGCTATACTACTCACTTTTGTTTTATTTCTATTTTTAGAAGTAATATAAACACAACATGCAAATATTCATAATGGAGGGGGGAAAATCACTCACCATTTCAGTACCTCAACCTAAGCATTGTTAGCAAAACAGAATAGATTGCCTTCATGTTTTTCTGTGTGCATTTGTGTTTTTACAAAGCCATGACATATTAATGTACATATAATTTCGGATCCTACATTTCACTTTCTCCACGGTATAGACTGTGGTGTAGACTTCATAACAAGCACTGCAATGATTCTGTAATAATCCATGACAGGAGTGTATCAAGATTCACTTACCCATTCTCCAATTATTAGGACATTTAAATTGCTTTCAATTTTGTCCTAGTCTAAACAATGTTACAAAAACGTCTTTAAAATTTAGCCCTTCTCAATATTCTGGAGTGTTATCTAATGACAGAATTCCACAAGTGAAATTAATGGGTCAAGGTGCATGAATGCTTTTAGACAGCCCACTAAAAAAAAATAAGAGTAGCAAAATACCAAAGCCCCATGAAACCTCTCCTTCATTTAAGGAAGAGTTCTCCTCTCCCATTTCTTCACCAGGGCAGACCAGGACTCCTGGGAAGGAAAGAAGCCAAGAGAAGCAGTGTAGTATCCCAGCGACTTGCGAAATGGCAGAGTGGAATGTGGGCTCCCCTGTGAATCCAACTTGCATGCACTTGCCCCAAATTGCCACCCAGCCAAGAAGCTAATTAGTAAAAGCATCAGGTGGGTGAGAACAGGTTCATGGCCTGTAATGGCTTATATCATGTTTCATTTTTGCCCTTGGAAAGATCTGACAGTCAGTTTGAAGACATTCATTTCTAGTGACCCAGCCTGCTACATTCGGAGAATTACATTTGTTAGTTTTCAGATGCCAGTCTTCAATATATTTTCAAGGGTATCTTTCTGTATAGAACTAAGCATACATGACCAATGAGCCTGTGTGTGTACCTCTATTTTCAGCCACAGTTAGGGTGGCACAGTTAAGGTCAGCCCTGTTTAATATTATATGACTATGTGGCACCTGTCTGAAATGGTCAATGTGTTATAGACAGAGGTTTATTTGCAGACCCAACCATAAAAGTCATCCAGTCCTAAGTGGAGACGGCAACAGGCCAGAGATGCCCTGTCTTAGCAAGAGCAGATACAACAGGCATTTCTTTCCTGGGCTGCTTAGTCAGAGCTCTCAGAAGAGGCCAGGTACACTTTCCACCTTCTCCTTGAGGGTTTTTCTCTAATCCTTCTCCATCTTCCCTCCACTCCCAACTCTGCTCAATCTGGAAAATTAATTCTCTCTCCCTCCGTGGTATTGCCACTGGACTTTGGACCCATCTCAAATGCAGTACAATAACACACACAATGTCATTTCCACAAATATTTATTGATCATTTGCTGTAGTCAGGCATTGTCTAGGCCCTAGGGTGGATAAAAAGGAGAAATAAACCAGAGTCCAGTCCTCAAGAAGCTCCCCCGTCAAGCAGAGGGGGCACAATCCAACGGGAAGCATGCTGGCAACACAGAGGACCCTGCCAAAAACTCTGCTCCGCCTGAGCAAAGCTTCCCAGAGGAAAAGATGAACAAGCTGAATAGGAGACATCTGATAATGGACTTGATGTTGGGGAAGTTGGAAAGGGAGGGGCCAAAGATAGGTTGAGATAGATCTTCGGGAGTCGTTAGCATATGGATAACAGGTAAGGTCAAAGAGTGAGCTAGGACCTGTAGGGCAGGAGCAGAACAGAACCAAGAATGAAGCTAAGGATGGACCCCCTGAAAGAAATGATCATTCAAGGATCAGATACTTTGCAAATGCGGTAATGAGAGAGGAATTTCTTTATTTACCCCATTGCTTTGCCACCTGCCCCTCATACCTTCAATCTAGACATTCAATACATGCCCCAGGGACAGAAGTCCCTGGTTGCAATGCAGAGAGAGTAAAAGAGACAGAGACAGAGACAGAGGAAAAAGAAGTTAATTTTGTCTTCTAAGATTCTAAATACCCAGGCCGAAATCACTCTATCAGATTGAGCTAGAAATATAAGATCTTAGAGGTCACTGGCTGGGTGCATAACTTTCTTCTGTATCCTTTTCAACACCTAAAACGATAACTGGTACATGAAATATCCAAGAAGATCTGCATATTGCATATTGAGTAAATCACAACTTCCCAAAGACTTTGCTGGAGGCAACAGAAAGAGAAGACAAGTAATGAAAGACCTACAAGAGTAAGAACAATAATTCTGTTACCTTTAGTTTCTCAGCTTTTCTTCTAAGGAGGAAAACCACTTTCACTTCTGTTATGGTATTTGTCCTTCTCAGCCGCTCTGCGAGGAAATAAAGGCAGATGTCATTGATTCCATTTTACAACTGGAGAAGCTTTAAGCCCAGATCAGGTAGCTAATGATACCTAATTTGACCAAGGTTTCACTGCGGCCTACTGGGCCTACTACTGGTGGGGCCAGGATCACAACCCAGGTCTGGTGACTTCCTGCCCTGGGCTGGGTTAATAGACACAAACCTCTATGGACCTGACTCTCCAGTCTTTAAGAGATCAGTTCACAAGAGAAACTCGTTAGGAAAGCGAATTTCTCTGGGGACTCTTGAGCAAGCCAGTGCGCTGCACCTATAAGAAAATACCTAAGACACTTTCCCTTATCCACACTGGAAAGTTAAATATAATTGGCAGGAGTGCTGCACTAATGTAATTGGGAGTTCCCTGTTCTGCTGTACCCCTTTTGAAGGGAGCCCCATCTGCCTTCAGCCTGGTTTTTGTGTCAGAGTGGAGCTCAGGTGCTGACTGCAGGTGTGGCATCCAGCAGGTGCATGGAAGGAAGCCAGAGTTTCATATCTTCATACCAATGGGCCTGAGTCACTCCCCAAAGGCAGCCCCTCCTCCTCACCCTGACTTGCAAGCCCCGGGAACCTGTCTTGACTGAGTTGCCATTGAAAAACTAAATCTAGACTCTGCCTTCCCGGGAAGGCCTAGGGTAAAGTCAGTTAAAGTACAAATCATATAACCCAGCCAACTTTCCCACTCTCTGAAACTAGTGTAGGCATATGCTGCAGGCAGAGCATCAGGGAATATACGTACAGAATGACTGTTCTCTACTAGCTCTGGAGAAAAGGACCACGCCAGGCCCATATTACGCATTTAGCTCCAGAGTACTTCTTGTTCTATTACAAATGGCCCTGAAATCTCATGCACCAAGTATTCATTCCCCTAAAAAAGACAGAGTACAGTAGAACGAACGCACTAGGAATCCTGCACTCCGGTTCCCAACCTGACCAGTCTCCTCCAGGCTGCCAACAGATAACTGCTTAGCCTGGTCACAAAAAGTACCAGGTTAGAAAAGCCATCACAGTGCCCTCATGAAAGCCTAATGGAGAGCCTGGGGCAGACAGAATGCTCTTTAGGGATAGAGAGGGTCATCCAAATTTTCTTAGCTGAAAAAATTGTTTGCTTTTAAAAAAACAATTCGCCTCCCCCAAAGACAGACAGACACACACACACACACACACACACACACACACACTGAGCAAAGAGAAACTAATTGCAGAAAAAAAGCAAATGTTACCTTAATAAAATGGCTTATTGTCGTTCATTGTATTTCTCCAATTCATATGGAAAACTCAAATTAATAACCTTTGGTTTACAGCCCATGATCCAAAAAGTAAAACTGGTTACTAAACTAAAATGTGACCACTGTATACAGAGTGAAACAAAAATCTGAACCAAAAACCTAAATGTAATAAAGATGAAATTAGACTTCTTCAAAATAGACTATCTAAATAATTTTCCCCATCTGTGATTTTTATCTTAGTTTGCTGTCATATGGAAAGAAATGCCATTAATTCAATGCAAATCCTGCCCCTTGAAAACGACCAAAATGAGTAAGTGATGTACTAATTAGCTTCCTAATGGGGAAGGTTTTGATTGAACTATTCTATAACAACCTTCATCAAAGTTTCCAGGGCAACTTCATAAAAGGATGTCAAACCTGGCCCATTTTTTTATCCCCTTAAAAACAATTCTCAATGCACAGAAACACAGAAAGCTTATTTCTCTTCAATGCTGTTAACACTCAGGCCACTACATTTTCTGATGTCAGCAATCCCCTTCCCACAAATATTCCAAGTATGCACCACCGTCATTCTCCTTTCAATTATGTGGTTTCTCTGCTCCTTTACTGATTGAGTCCAGGCCTCTCGGATAATGAGAAGCATGTGCAGGGAAAATATGCTCTTAAAAAACACATACATCAGTTTCATCTGCATTATGAAGGGGGGGGGGAGATCATTTGTCCATATCAAAAGGATCAAAATGTGAAGTTTGCTATGAGTTATATAAAGGAAAAAAAAATCAGCACCAATGCCTAAAGTTGGGGGTCAAATTATGGTGATCTGAAGCAACACCAGTTAGAATAAGGGAGACCCCCCAAAATCCACTCTTCCTAGCTTGGCCACATGTATATTTAATGTTATCTTAATGTTGCTTTGGGGGTATTTGAGTTCTGACATACAAATGGAAATGAGCCACGAATTGTACAGCAAGCATAAATATTCCATCATTAATAAAAACCAGCTGTGTATAAAACACTACAATGGCTGGGTTTCAGTTACTGGCTATCATCAGTATGTGTCACAAGCAAATATTACTAAAACTTTCTCCCTTAAAACACACACACACACACACACGCAGAAATTTGTACTCTTTTTAATCTTTTGGAAGGGCTTTGAAGAACTCATTGATCTCTATGGCACATTTCAACTAATGTCTCTTTTTGAAGGTATTTTTCATCATCCTGGAGGATGCTGGAGTCCTCTTATTAGAACTTCAACTTACCGCATAGAATGAAAATGTTTAATTGTTTTTTAGGAGCCAGGAGTGTCAGTAATACCAATGTTAGGATGATCAGTTATAGTCAGTAAGGCAATAGGGCACTGAAGGGCACTGTATACTATAAGAGAGAAAAACTCATTAAAAGTGAACACCTGCTCAGGACCTTATAATAAACCTGTTCTGCCATCATGCAAACACCTTTCATCCAATGATCTCGAAGCTTGTGTCTAATATGAAGCATGCCTAAACACCTCTGTGAAGTATTAATATCCCTGCTTCCCAGAAGGGTAACTGAAGCTCAGAGCAGCTAATTCATTTACCCTTGGTCACATGGCAAGTCAGAGAGGGCTGGGCACAGAAACTCAGATCCTGGCGTCGAGTCACACAGTCTAACGATATTTCATGGAGTTGGGGCAATAATGAAAGTGCCTTTACAAATGTCAAGGACAGCCTATAGAGTTAAAAAAAAAAAGCAGATTTGCAAAAGCTATGCGATATTAGCAAATATATCCACCTGCATTTTCCCATGAATACATATAATAAAATATGTACTTTTTATTTTTTTAAGATTTTATTTTATTTATTCATGAGAGGCACAGAGAGAGAGAGAGAGAGAGAGAGAGAGAGAGAGAGCGGCAGAGACACAGGCAAAGGGAGAAGCAAGCTTCACTCAGGGAGCCCGACTCGGGACTCGATCTCCAGTCTCCAGGATCACATTCCTGGCCGAAGGCGGCGCTAAACTGCTGGGCCACCGGGGCTGCCCATGGACTTTATTTTTTAAAAATTAACGAATTACTTAATTTTTTGGAACTTTCTTTTTTTTAAGATTCATTCATTCATTCATGAGAGACACAGAGAGAGGCAGAGACATAGGCAGATGGAGAAGCTGGCTTCCTGCAGGGAGGCCCATAAGAAACTCGATCCCAGGACCCCAGGATCATGACCTAAGCCAAAGGCAGATAGATGTTCAATCATTGAGCCACCCCAGTGCCCTTGCTGGAACTTTCTAAGGACTAAAAACCCATACTTCACTTTTCTATTCTGGTTAAAGAAATTTAATCTAATTTACAATGAGCCACTGGTTTCCAGGAATGAATTCATCCAAAATGGAGAACTTATGTATACCATACTTTCTCTTTATCAAAGGAAAATTAAAGGACTGTGTAGCTGAGCTTCCACAATAGAGTGAGAGCCTCAAATGAAGAACCCATTATGTGTGGGTCATCCTGCCACACCTACAGGTCTTTATTTGTCTCAAATCCTGAGTTTCCTTACTATTTTTTAGTCTAATTTAAACATATTATTTCCAAAGCCATGAAACCATAACATTTGTGCCTTCCCGCTTTTCCTTTCTCGTTGGGGAAATTTTATAGTCTACCCAAATGTGTACTCTCTTGATGGGATATCATGCTACAGTGATTTAAGAATCCATTGCTAATGGTTTAGACAAAGTAAACAGTGGACCCTAGTTTCCTTTTTGCTTGAAAAGAATGGGGGAGGGGTAACAGGCAGTCCAAGGAGTGGAGTGAACAGCCTTGCTAGATATATGAACCCCCCAGAATCACAGAAAGGGTTAGGGATTACTTATTAAGTCTCTTAGTTTCTCCTGGCACTCAAGGAACAGACATACATGATTCTTCATGCATACTCAGGTTCTCACTTCATTCTTCCACACAGGTTTACAAAGCTAAGTGTTAGGTGAGCTCCTATTTAAAAGAAACTTTGTAAATTTCTATGCACCCACACACACACACATATTTTACCTATGTAAAATTCATGTTAAGTACAGAAACAAGGATTTGAACTAGGAAAAACAAAAGTGGGTGATCTGTTAGGATGATGAGATCCTTGATGAAATTTTGGGCAGGATCGTAGCTCTTTAATTTGATATGTTGTTAAAATACAAAACACAATGCATTTATACTGATATATAATTTTAGGCTTTTTTAAACATCCAGATGACTATATGATTGTATCTCTAACAATCGTTGTACCTCATTCTAGGAGGAATCATTCACATTCACATCACAAGTAGAAGTGTAGGAAGGGCACCATAAACTTTTGAGAACTGGTTCTCAAAATCACCCTGTCCAACTTCTCACAATTTACAATAGGACTTGCCAAGGGTGGTAAACTAAGTTAGAGGTCGGCCTAGAGCCCAGGTCCCATTCACCAATAGGCTCACTAGGAAAATTTATTGTATAGGCTTCGATTAAAAATGGCATCAATTGCTGTTATTTACCAGAAGCAATTTTCTGGGTCCTGAGGTTATTCAAATACAATATATATATATATATATATATATATATATATATATATATATATATTTTTTTTTTTTTACCTATATGGGGTAGGCAGTCCCATCCTTAGACTAATCAAAATCTGTGAAGTCTGATTTATTTTCAGAAAGTCATACTAGCTCCCTTCTACAAGTGGCTGTAGGCTGGAGCTAAACATGGTCAGCATTATTACAAGCCAAAATGACTTAGACAATTTATCCCATATAACAAAAAGATTTCAAAGGCCAAATAATGGCCTCACTTAGTTCAAGCTATAATCATTACAACAAAATTCTAATGTCTTCCTTTATGCAATAAAGATGTTTCTGAGAAGACCCAGTCAGAGTGAATTTTTATATTAACAAGTCATAGCTCAAAGGCACTAACTAGGAAAGCTAGTTCTTTCAATGAAACTTGCAGTGGGTTCTTTTATAAAGCAGATGACCTCTTATTTTCCTTTTCCTTTTTTTTTTTTAGTTCAGATTTTGTGTGCTGTGTGTGGAAGGGGCAACTTCCCTCCTTTCTCTGGGTTAAAAGGGGTCAGAAGCCCACCGTGGAGGAGAGCAGTGCAGGATGTACAGCGTGTTTCATACCCTCCTAGTTCCTGGGACCAAATTCTAACCTTTGACTTGGGGGTGGGACCCTAGATTTTGGACCGAAGTCCACAAAAGGCAGCCAGGAACGAAAAAGTAAGAAAGACTAAAGACAACTCATCATAGAAAACCACCAACAAAAATTCCTGGGGACAGGAAATCAATAGAGCACAATTCTGAACAAATTGGTTTAGTCCCAAGCTAATTAACCTGTCAAGCAGATCTCCAAACCCACTGAATCCATGGGGGAAAGAGGTGATGTAATAGGAGATTTGGGAACATTTACCCACTTACCATCCTAAAAGGCTGGGCCACGACCACACACACCTCTCTCCACCCCTTTCAGTGGGTTTTAGCTGCACTTAATGGGTGCAAAGGACAATTTCTTCCAGATAGTCCCTAAGAATAGACTGTTCTCATGCATTCCAAACGCTCAGTCTCCATGGAGGAGGCTACCTGGCCACAAGCATTTCCCAAGAAGGAATATATCCTCTACCTCTCCTCACTGGTAACATTCCCTCCACCCCAACAAAACAAAACAACTTCTAACCATCCCAAGAACTTCGGGGGACTCTTTGGGGAAAAAAGGAAAAGAAACCTTAAGAGGGGACTAGGAGAGTGTGAGAAACTCCTCTTGTCTCCAAATGGAAAAAAAGGCCTTAAAAAGCTGGATCAAAGGAAGAAAGGGGGATGGGGGAGACAGGCTGCTTAATTACAAAGACACCCTTTTAAAGAAGGCACAGGCCCTGGGAGAGAGCTCTTAGGAGAGGCACAGAAGCAGATGTACCCACTTAGAATTCTGGCACTCAATGGGACCTCAAGGTCATAGCATCCATCCCTCTGCGCTCTGAATAGACTGTTCTTAAGGGCATTCTAGAAACAGTCTAATTCACTCTTTATAAAGCTTCAGAAAAAGCAACTCCACAAAGTGCCTTGGGTTTGCATCTGTCTAATAATTCCTATCTCACAAACCAGAAATGACCTTCCAATCTCCAAATCCAAAATAGCATTGAACGCGAATTTTAAAATTTCCTTCTAAAATCTTTTACGTAGGTAAACAGATCCACCACTTTCACCCTAAAAGTGACTCTACAACAAGCATGGTCAGAGATTTACTGCCTATCTAGACTATGAAGTTAGGAAAAGCACTTTCAATTTTACAGAGCCACAGAGTTTTCCAAAGAAAGAAGGATCTTAAAATGAAGTATGATGTAGTGCCAGAAAGTGTCTGTAAATGACACCGGATAAACCCTTACAGAATAACTGGAACCTGAGTTATCATCTGTAAATAGATGCAACTACTCTACAACCACCTGGCTATTAAAATGTCCCAGGCCAGTTATAAAATGTAGTTTGGTCAGGCCAACTTTTCCCTCCTAGCTGATCTGAAAGACGATAGCCTTTAAAATTGTCGCCCTGTAACATTCTTTCTCTCCCTTACTGCTTTGCTTTCCCCCCGTTAAAATCAACCAACACAACTATTTAAAAATAAAGTTTTGTTCCCAAATGATTTGTTCCCAAACAAGCAATGGGTTGGTGACATCTTGGTAACAGGTCTCTAAATACCACCACCCTTCTAAGTTTGCCACACTTGCCTGACTGGAGAGAGGTGGGAGATGGGTGAAAATTTATCCTTCATCCAAAATGCTATTTCAAAGTATTGTTAGCTCCTAAATGAAGGTGCTGAAAGGTCTAACCAAGAAAGCTTCACAAAGGCTGGCCCACGAAAGGACTTTTCACAAAACCTAGTTCAAGGAGACTTAAATAACCTTAGCCCTCCATTATTGGAGATTATGGTGACTAATTATCTTCCTCTCTGAATGGAAAAGGGTTATATTCAAAAAAGTTTTAAACGCCTCCCAACTTCTACTCTTAACCTAAGGGTGGCAAATGGAAGGAGGAAGGAGAGCTACATTAGACATAACTCTACGATTCTTTCTAAAACACATGCTAGAGATTGCTAATGCTGTTTCTCACAAACGCCCCCTTTCCTCTCTCATTTAATTGTATCTAGTCCCTTGCTGCAGATGATTATTAAACTACTATTAGTGGCAATTTACCAGACTACAAAGACTGTCACTTTCCCTCTCATTTTTCCTTTTCTTTGTTTTCATATATTGATCGATCCATCCTGCTGCTAACGCACCAATGTACAGTGACCCGGGCTTGGGACCCTCAAGACACCTGCATGATCCTGCAGAAGTCCTTACTAACATCTCTAAAGCAGATACTGGGCAATCCAGTCCTCACCACCATACATGTACACACACACACACACATAGACCAAAAGGAGTGTAGCATGGTAGATTACTCCCAGACTTTAGGACTTCAAGAATTCACAGCCCCCGGCGGAGGGCAGTGTGGGCCCCCACCCCAACCCTAAGCATTTAGGGAGGAACGCATCTTGCAATCTGAGATAAGCGCACACATTCCTCCTTAGTAAATGTAGACCTGAAGTTCCCTCATTCCTTTTTGTGCTTAATCACCTAGGGACCTACAAGGATCCCGGGAGAAAGGAAGTAAAAGTACCATCAAGTAGTGGTACCCACTAGCATTCCGTACGTAGGACAGGAGAGGAGCGCACACTGTTTAACCGATTTAAGTTGCTGCTCATCCTGGAAAACTCAACGACCAGCTGCAAAGAAAGTAAAACACAGGGGCATCACCAGACACATCTAGATCAACTCACTAACGCCGAGGGCACGATCAAGTTCATGCCACCATGGATTCCTGCCCCAGTTCCCCGCGTAAAGTAACCATGCTTCTCCTACCCCTGAAGGCACCGAAGACAAGGTGACGACTCTCTGCTCGCTCAAGTGGCTTCGGTCCCGGGCCGGAGGCCAGGGATGGGCAGGGTGAAGCCCCAACTCCGGCTGCTCCGCTCCTCACTGCTCCGTCCGGGCTCTCCTTGGTGGCAGTGGACAGGCAGGATACCGGGCCAGAGGGTGGAGCAGCAGATGGTCGGACGCAAGACAGGCTGGAGGTGGGGGGTGGAGGGGGCGGTGAGAACTAAGAGAGGATGAGGCAGAACAGAAAGGAGATGGAGGAATAATAAATCAGGGGGTCTACCAGTTTAGGCAGCCAGAAAGCTCCTCGGAAGGAAGGGGCGTGACTGCGATGAAGGCAGCTCCTGGGCAAAGGATGGGAGGTAGGGGAGGAGGACGAATGGGTGGCTTTTCTTCTTGCGGTGCGCGGCTAGGACCGCCCAGGAGCGGGGGGTGGGGGGGTGGGAGGGGGGTGGACTGGAGAGTGGGGCGGAGTAGAGGGCGGGGAATGAAGGGAGGGAGCAGTCCAGGACCCTGGAGGGGCGGGGGGCGGAAGAGAGGCGGGGCCAGGGGGCGGGGAAGTTTGAAACAATTGAACGGCGGGGTCTAGCCACTCCAGCGAAAGCGAAGGGTCCTAGTTCTCGTCCACCCGCTAACGTGGCTCAACGTGCTGACTGCGGCCCTGAGAGGCTACGCAAGCGCTGGCTGGGGGGAAAGAAAGGGTTCTGCAAAGACTCCAACAATAATCTACGACACCAGCGGAGGGGAGGTGCGTGGGAGAGCCCGTGCAGCCCCCCGCCCCACAGCGGGAGGAAGAAACACAAATAATAGAAATGCTGAAAAGCAGCTTCTCGCAAAGCCTGCTCAAAATAATGCAGGAAGGAGCAGCGCTCCTCCGTTTTCCTTCCCTTCTTGCTTCCTATGACCAGCAGGCCCCCACCCAGGTCGCAGCTCTGCGCAACACCCTTCTTTCTTCCTCTGCTCCCGGTAGCCTCCCGGTTCCCACCCCACCCCCGCATCCCCGCCCCCCTTCCCTTTGGCGGGCCGCGTTGGCAGCGGGGATGGTGTAGGCGGGGCTCCGAGGAGTCTCCGCCTCCGGGGCGGTCTGGCAGGGCCGGCCTGGGCGGGGCGGGCGGTGAAGAGTTAAGTCCCACCCCGCGTTCTTTCGCTGCTCCGGATTGGCGAATCCCCGTCCAGGATTCGGTCGGGATTGGTCACTTGCGTCGTCGGTCCGATCTTTTTGTCCCACCCGCTCTCAAAATTAATAAAACTGAACAAGAGACTATTGTCTCGCTCTCCATCTCCCCCCCACCCCCCACCCCCGGCTACTGCTGAGCAGAGAAAGAAGAGACGCTAGGTTTCTCGGTCTCCCGAGAGAGTGCGACAGTGTGGCGTCGGCTGGCTCCCGTACACCTTTGTGGCAAGGTCCGGCCCGCTATTCCCAAATAGGTAACTTTTCTTTCCCCTTAATTCATGAGGCCCGGAGGGGGAAGAAGTACGTCAAGTATCACTGTGCTGTTCACGTTTCCCGGCTGCGAAAAACTGATCCTGCCTGAGAGCACAGACACTTAAGAACAGCATCCTGGGACACTGAAAATCTACCATTTTTACATCTGGGAAACAAAAGCCCAAAGGAACACTGTAGGGGTAACAGAATGACACGGAACTTGGAAGGGAGGAACTCACTTTGGACTGTACACTTACCAGCCAGTTGTGCAACTTTTTTGAGTCGCTTGACTTCCCCGAGCCTTAATCTTTCTATCTGTAAATAAAAGCTGTAAGACATACCCTATTAACAACACTGGCATATGAAAATAAAATGAAATGTGTGTGAAAACTGCAAACCACAGAGCACTCCACACATGTATGTCTTCCTCCTTGTATATGTCCCATGATGGACAGTCTTGAATGTGTCCAGGAAAATCAAATATTCTGCTCATCTGTTTTAAGCATCTACATCCAAGGTGTGTAGGCTTTGTGACCTTATTTTTAAAAGTGAATTCTTTTCCTACACTTTTGAGGGTGGATATGAAGTCAGATCCCCACAATTAGAATAATAAATTATCCCTTTCCTAACCAGGGTGGGTGAGATTTCTCTTTTAAACAGTTCTGCAGTGGCGCCAGGACCTAAATCTATTGTCGTGCTGGTACTGAAAGAGGAAATCATGCTGTGTATCTCCGAAGTGAGCTTGTGAAAACATACATGAGGGAACACTTACCATGGAAATCACCATTCTCTGCAGATCCATATTTCCTAGAAAACGTTACAAGATGAAAATGACTCTAGTTGTAAAGGTCTTGACAATGCAGAGATATTATGATGAACTCATGCCTGTGAAATAAACGACTTCCAATTCAAGCCTGCCCAAAGGGAGCCTCCTGAGAGGCCATGGATCAAGGCACATAAGAGGAAATGTGCGCAAAGGAAACACTACCTGACTGTGAACAGGGTCCTAGAATATCACGGGGTCCAGGAAGAGTAATAGGCTGCTGGCATGCGGTGGGGTAGCCTGGATGTGCAGGGAGCTCAAAGATTCAGAAGCAGGAACATGGGCAAGATGGATTCTTGGGATAATTCAGGAGATGGGGGAGGTGAAGTTATTTGGGTGATTTTTAATGGGGAAAGTAAGATTTTGAGTGTTAAAGACATGGAGGCACCTGGCTTGTGAGGCAAGGGAAGATTATTCCAGCCTTATTTGGAAGAGTGGACAGCAGAGACAGGGCGGGTATATGCTGCAGACTCCTACTGATCATAGTGGCAGCAGGGGAATACTTGTTAAAATCAACAATGCTGGAAAAATGGAAAAAGTTCTATATGCACATGATAAAATCATCCCTGTACCTTAAGGGGTAAAGAGTTCTTCTCGACCACTCTGTTCTTATAGTCCCTTTCTCCCCTTCTCTCTCTGCCGGTGTGTAATCTTCAAAATATATTATTGACATTGAGATGTTCCATTTTTGCCCCTTATAAGTGGGATCATCAGTCACAGCACCCCTTGGATTTCTTTACTCAACATTTCTTAATATCCTTCCATCTCAGTATAACTTCCTTTACTTAGTTCTTTTTCATGAGAGCTCAATGTTCCATTGCACAAATGTGCCAAGATTCTTTTATGTGTCCCCCTATTGAGAGGCCACTGAGGCTCGTTCCCATCTTTTGCCATTTCGGAAAAGGCTGGGAAGCAAATCCTAGTGGCAAAGGCGTGGTAGCTCTTTGTCGAATGTCTGTCCCCGGCTTTGAAGTTGCCCTCAAAAGACTGTTCCAGCCTGTCTTCCCTACAGCTACTAGGGCCTTCCTGCAATGGAAACCCCTAAAATACTTAAATCCTTTAATACCCCCCTCAGATCCTGCCTGGGGCATTACTGTTCTTCTCCAAATGTGAATTTTGATGGAGTAGAGTGAACAGAGCTCTGAATTTAATGGTGGATTCAGGCTACGCATGAGTCACTTCTTAGGCCTGTGGCAAACAACAGGTTTTTTGGTACCTGGGCTTGGCCCAGTTCTTCAAGAGTCTTAGGTGTTCCTTCTCTCCTGCCACGCAAGACTTCCTTTTGTTTTTACCCTGAAAACCCTGCAGTTTGTTTAAACTGGGTTTGAATTTAAAGTTATGCTTTGCCAGCTCTACTTAAAAGGAAGGGGGAGGGGAAGGCCAACATCAACAAACATTGATCAAGCTGCTATTATGGACAGGACTGAAAAAACAAAGGGAGATGAGACTTGGCTCCTGCCTTCCAGGGTATGTACAGAAAAAGACAACTAACAAGCGTGTGCTAAGTGTTAAATGAATGGGATTGACAGTAAAAGCTGTGGAAGTTGAGAGCAGGGAGTGAAAACTAGTTCCAGAGAGTGAGTTTATACAGCAAAGTATGCCACACACATTTAACTAATCCCTGGAGCATCCCTGTGTCTTCATATCCTAACTATAAAATCTGTTGAGGCGTCTGGGGGATACCAGGAGAATTAGCCACTAACTAAAACACCTGTGTAAAGACACTGGGTTGCCCAAGTACATCAAGACCTTCCATGTATTAATAATGGATATAATGATCATTTTAAGCTTGTAAATAAAGAGCCTCTACACCAAACCACCTGACCCATTTGGCCTCCTCCCCCCACTAAAATGCAACTGCTCCTTTAATGTGCAATAAAAATCAGTGTCTATGCTCTTAAAAAAAAAAAAAAAGAAGGCAACTTAAAAAATCAGTTTCTCCCTTAAAAACATTACGCTAAGTTAAAGAAGCCACACACAAAAGGACAAATGTACAATTCCACTTGTATGAGGTGCCTAGAATAGGCAAATTCATAGAGGCAGAGGGTAGCCTAGTGCTGATCAGGGCCTGAGGAGAGGGAAGAATGCAGAGTTACTGTTTAATGACCACAGTTGCTGTTTGGGATAATGAAAAAGTTCTGGAAATAGATTGTGGTGATGGTTATACAACATTTGGAATGTATTTAGTGCCACTGAATTGTATGCTTAAAAAATTGCTAAACTGGTAAATTTTATTTTACGTGTATTTGACTGCAATAAAAAATTTTTTCGGAGGTGACAACCCTCAGGCTAGGTGTCAGGAGGCAAGGGTAATGATCGAGGCTGCCTTCTTCTGGGCAACAAAGCAGGCATGCAAAGGGAGCAGCTTGGTCGACACCATGGGAAATGCAGGCTCCATGTGTCCAGGACTTGTGATTTGTCAAGAGCAACCAGAAGTGAAATGTTTTAATGTAAAATTTCCTGGTTTTTAATTTAGACAATTAAGAAATGTTTTAATTTTTTGAAAATCTGCCCTTTGCATGCAGTCTTTGCCCCAGTGTACCGGAAAAGTAGGAAGGAGAATGTGGCTTGTAATCTATTCCTCCATCCCTGGCTAGGTTCTTCTAGAGGGAAAGACCACAAAACCATAGTGCTTTGTTGTTGAGTGGCATTCTCCTCCACCCACCAAGTCAACTGGGAGTGTGAAATGAGCACATCTTCCTCTAATTGCCTGGTGAACAACTAAATCATTTAAATGCATCTAGAAACAAAAGCAGAGGCAAGCACGTACACCAGGGAAAATAAATCCTAAGGATTTAAGACCCCACATAACTCTCCCTCCCCTGCCCCCAAAACACACCCTACAAAATATATTAGCCAAACACTGAGAAGTAGCCTTCTTCAGGACAACTCCTAAACTCACTCCTATTTATGCACAAGGATACTAGCCCTGCACATGCAGAAGCCAGCTGGTCAGAATATAGCAGCTTTATCTGAACAGGAAGGGAACAAAGGGACGCATATGAAACATAAACTCTTCCTTTTGGATCCCTCTTCCCCACTTTCCACCCTTTGCAAGTATATAAACACAAACTCACACACACACACACACACACACACACACACATACACACACACAAACGGTCCAGACACAGGAAGTATGAAGCCTGATCCATGTGTGGAAAACAGCAATGTGGGAATTCAGGAAACAACACCAGAACTGTGCTCCAAGGCCAAGACCCGCTCCAGCATCTGGGAGCCAAGTTACTCCTGGGGTACTCATGGGCCCCAGCATTTTGGAAGTAAATCGGCTGTAGAAAAATAAAGCTGCCTGCAAGACTATTCCCCAAGCACCTCCTAGGGTCCTGTTTGAGTAACCCAGGTTGGCCTCTTTATGATTTATGCAGGGCTTCACTTCAGCTTAACTAAATACCATATCTCCTTCAGCAGCTTGAGATTTTAGAAAGGCCCAGGCTGTCCATACTTCTCAGTAGGGTTTGTTTGCAAAGTCCTAGGTTAACCAGCCAGAGCAAGAGAGAGGTGGGAAGACCTAAGAACACACATCCAAGTCTGCGTTGCAAAAGGTAGGTGGTGGGATGAGAGAAAGAATATGATCTGGTCAATGATAAAAAACAAACCACTGAAAGCAAGTCAGGGGGAAATCAAATTCCTGAGCCAGTAACCTTTTTAACTGTACAGAGTTAGCAGGATTTAAAGGAAGTCTGTCCTCTGACATTACCCTTTGCAAATAAACTCTTGATTGATTCCTCTCTCTCTCTCAATCTCTCTCTCTCTCTCTCTCTCTCTCCGTTTCTATGGTTGCCAGAATGTCTGAGAGTTGTTATCCCAGTTGAAGGAGAAGAAGCCTGGGACAGGAGTGGAGATTTATCTTCCCTGGCACATGGCCCCACTTCAGGAACTACAGGAAGAAGGTAGGTCAATGCCATTCCGGTGTGATTTAAGGCAGGCCCACCCTGCCGTCCCCACTCAGCCTTGCTTCCCAGTCCATGGTCCTGTGAGATTCACACAAGAAATACCCCTGTTAAAGTGCAAATATGTAACCAGGGAAGGGTTAAATATTAAGCCATCTTTGATGTGCTCTGATGGAAAGGGTACAGACTTTGGGAATCGCTAAAGCCTGGATTCTGGTCACAGCTCCAGGACTCACCAAAGAGGTAAATAGCTTAACCACTCTGGGCCATGGTCAGAATATATTCTGTATCAGATTCCCACATGTATAAATAGGGGATAATAATTTTTTCACCATGAGGAGTTGCTCTGAAGATTAAATGAAATAACACATTTAGGGTTACCTATCACGAGGCCCGGCATTTGGTAGCTAGTTGACACAGTTTATTTCTTCATGCCCCTCCATCCAATCTTAGGGAATCCCAGGGGGTAGAACAACAGGTTTGCTTAGTGGCCTGCAGGGTTTAAGGTCCTCATAATTTCTCTTCCCTACAAACCCTGCTCAGAAGGGCAGCATGGTACTAAGTATATGGGTTTTAGCACCAGAGGGACCTGGTGTCATAGTCTTTGTTCTGTTGCTCACTAGCTATGTGACACTGGGTACATTTGGAGCCTGTTTCCTCATTCATAAAATAAAAATAATAATAGCATCAGTTTCTTTTTTAAGATTTATTTATTTATTTGACACAGAGAGCACAAGTAGGTAGAGTGACAGAGAGAGAGGGAGAATCAGGCTCTGAGCAGAAAGCCTGATGTGGGGCTCAATCTCAGGACTCCGGGATCATGACCCGAGCCATGATCAACTGACTGAGCCTCCCAGGCACCCGTAAGAGCACCTATTTCAAAAAGTGATGGTGAAGATCAAATATATAAATATTAGCTGATATTGTTACTTGCGATGGTGTGTACAATGCACTGACTAGTTTACTTTTTTAAAGATTTTATTTATTTTTTCATGATAGACAGAGAGAGGCAGAGACACAGGCAGAGGGAGAAGCAGGCTCCATGCAGGGAGCCTACGCAGGACTCAATCCCAGGACTCCAGGATCGCCCCCCTGGGCCAAAGGCAGGCGCCAAACCGCTGAGCCACCCAGAGATCCCCCTGACTAGTTTACTTTTATACCAAGCAGTTTCTAATCTAAATGAGTGGATGGTTTTAGCAAATGTGTTAAAAATCCTTAAGCAATGATAACTATGTGTTCCTGGCTTCCTGGTCTTAGCTAAGGAATTTGGGGGTGATGCTGGAACAGCTGTGAACATCTCAGTTCCAGGCTGTTGGACCTTCTCCCCTAGGATTTTCAGCGTTTTGGCAGGATGTGAGCAAAAAGGACTCCTAGCAGGGGCTGCAAGAGATCTTGGGATAATAGAACATTCTCACTGTGGAGTGTGGGCCTAGGGCACTCAGGCCTCCACCTCTTTAAATCCTGCATTTTTCCCCATCCTAGAACTCTTACACATGTTATTCTCCCTGCCAAGGACACAACACATACCTCCCTTCATTCCATTCTCTTCCTTCTCTTCCCCTTGCTAACTGAATCTTACTCATCAGGCCACAATTCAAATATCACTTCTTCAAGGAAATACTCCCTGAGCAGTAACCTGTACCCCAGTCTCCTGTTTATCTTTAAACATTAGTTGAGTCGGGTATTCTATGTGATAAACTATATCAGAAGTGGTTTAAATATAAAAGTGATATTTATTCAGTAGGTGAATTATTTAACTTTGTCTCCCAATCTAGAAAATTATTGGTCCAGGAAGAAACTTCAGGCTTATCCTGTAATTTTGCATACATCCTGGCATTCTCTTGCCTACCCCCTTAGTGATACCCATGGACTGGCCTGAATTAGTAATTTTTTAGAATTGCTCCAGCACTAGGTGAGGCATTGAGCTAGATGATGTTTGGGGTTCCTTGCAACTCTCTACTGCTGACATTTGTCAGAGTGCTGACAAGTTTTCTGAATGCCAGAGTAGGGAGCTGTATCAGAAGTGTCATCCACATCCTTCTTTTGCCCAGTGCCTTGATCTTGGTGTATAAACGGAGAGTTTTGAAGAGTGGTGTGGAAATGTGGGTGTGAACTGTTTCTGCAGAAGGTGGTATGTTTACTTGGTGCCTAGCAAATGAATGCTTTGAGATTAGAAGAAAGGTAGTTCAGGCATGAGTGCCGGAGAGTAGATGAATTAGAAAGACACCAGTAACTTTGATGTCAAGAAGATGGTTCCAGATGACTTTATGGATGGTGTCACTTCGTATGCCTCCATCACAACCGTAAACCAGGAACGCATTTACCAAAAGGCAGCCTAGTGTTGTGGAAGAAACAAAGAGATTGTCATTAAGATAGAACTGGGTTAAGATCCCCATATTCAATTGATTATGTGACTTTGGATAAATCACTTAACCTCTCAAGGCTCAATTTTATAATCTATTGGCTATGTATTGAGGATCCACTATGTTTTCAACGCTTTTCTAAGCACTTGGGATGCACTGATAAACAAAACAGGCTAAATGCCTGCACTTAGGAAGATTACATGTTGCAGGGGTGTAGGAATGGCCGGTAGACCTTTAAATCTGTGATGTTTCATGATGTTGTCCACACAGGCCTGGGACATGGTGGGTACTCAATAAATAGTAGCTATTATTATTTTTATTTAATAAAGTAATCACCGTCTGTGAAACCAGGTGATTTCTACACAAGCTTAAATTTCTATACCAAGGATCGACAAAAAGAAACAAAGAAACTTTGGTGAAGCCAAGTAATTTCTATGTAAAAGACAATAAATGGCTTGAACAAAGTACTTGAGATTCTTGCAATAAGGTAATAGCAGGAAACTTGTATGAGTTTTTCCATCCTAAGTGACAATATTTTTTCTACTATGGTTTCCTCAACAGCAGTTCCATTTGTGACAAAATTAAGCCAGTAGGTTGAAGCTCCATTTGGATAAACTTTCCTCCTTCGTTATCTCCAGGAGATCAAAGAGCATAAATCTGGGAACATAACATTACCCTATAAGCACTCCAGTCATGCTCCTACCCAGGTGATGTTAACCAACCAGACTTTTAACTCAAGTTTGGTGTTCCACCCTTCCAGTGCCATAGCCTCCTTTCTAGAAGCATAGTGTCAGAAGGTGGAAAAGAAGGGAATACTGCTCATAGATTTTCAGTTTATAGTGTCTAGCTTGATAAAAAAAAAAATTGCAGTTTACATCTTGTAATAGAACAATAGAGCCGGGATCCCTGGGTGGCGCAGCGGTTTGGCGCCTGCCTTTGGCCCAGGGCGCGATCTGGGAGACCCTGGATCGAATCCCACGTCGGGCTCCCGGTGCATGGAGCCTGCTTCTTCCTCTGCCTGTGTCTCTGCCTCTCTCTCTCTCTCTCTCTCTCTGTGACTATCATAAATAAATAAAAATTAAAAAAAAAGAACAATAGAGCCATGACTTACGTTTTACAATGTATGTAGTTCATTTCACGAGGGGTCATGTTTCATGTACTATCACATTTCCAGCATTACTGCTCCCCTCTTGTACAGGAGTGGGATAGGCATTGGGTCAGTGTGTTAGGGAAGCATGGTGGTGTGCTGTGGGACTTCCTGCCCCTCTTTCTCTGGGCTTCAGTTCTCATCCTAGTTCCCCTCTCTATCAGATTAATTATCACATTGTTTTGTAGCTATTTATCTTGGGATTCCCAACTAGACTTGAGGTTCCCCTGAGGTCATAGACAGTGTCCTAATTGCTGCTGAATCCCCAACACCTAGCACAGGAGTCATCTGTAACCCTTTTCAATTCCCCCATCCTACTTTGCATTTAAATCCAAAATCAAAGCTATTTTTCTCAGCATCTGTAACAAACTGAGCAGGTTAAGTCATGGCTTAGTGTATCCTTCTGCTTCAGGTGAAAACCCTGGGTATGAAGGGGTTGGGATGAAAAACTATCCCAAAAAAAAAAAAAAAAAAAAGAAAAACTATCCCAACTGCATCTTTGTGGCTTTCTTAGGTTAGCCTCAACATTTTCTTGAGAATACAGACTCTGGCTTTGGAACTGTTTCCATTTAAAAGCCCTTTCGGGGGGCCTGGGTGGCTCAGTCAGTGGATCATCAGACTCTTGGTTTCACCTCAGGTCATGATCTCAGGTTGCTGAGATTGAGCCCAGAGTCAGGTTCCATACTCAGTGCAGAGTCTGCTTGCGATTCTCTCTCCCTCTCCCACTGCCTCCCCCAACACCCTCTCTCGAGTGTTCTCTCTTTCAAATAAATAAATAAATCTTTAAGAGCCTTTTAAATTCTCAATGAGCATTGCACTTGGAATATTGAGAGATTTGAGTGTGCTGCTGTTATTTGAAAGCTGTGTGAACTTGGGCACCAAGCTCAACCCTTCAGAGCCTCAGTTTCATTGTCTTGTAAAACTTGGGAAAATAATCTCTGTCCTATCTTAGGATCACACTGGCTTGTGAGCTTCAAATCAAACAGTGGTTGTGGAAACACTGTGGAAACTGAAATATAGGGTTATTTTCAGCACACGTGTGGTAAGTGTGGTTACCACCCACACTAACCCTTCCTCCTCCCAATTAGGCACTGAGCATTTATTCAGTTCTGAGCACTCTAGCCCTGGGCTATAGCTGGGTGAGGGAGGCATTGTTCTTCCTATCTTCCTGACAAGTTGATCTCAGTTTAAGACTTGTTGCCCTCAGGTCTTTTCAGTCAGCATTTGAGGGGGGAGCTCCTCCCTTGGTTTCTCATAAGCATATTTGTCAGGTGTGCTTTAGAAAGTCTGTAGTTTCTACCTTCTGGCCTGCTTTGTGCTCCCTAGTGAAAAGTGGTTCCTGTGGGGGAAGGGGAAAGGCAACCTTTCTAACCTCTTCCTCTCTTGCACCAGAACTCCCAGTGTCCCCAGACTCCAATTTTTCAGGCATAATTTCTTTCCATCCATCAGGGTGTACCCCTTATGGTATTTTAGACTGATCCTAGGCAGGTAAGTTACATTTTGCAGAAATTTCACTTATTCCCAAAGTGCAGTCTCAGTTGCTTGGTAATTACAAAGCCCAGGACTTCCCCCTGCCTTTGTGGTCAAAAAACACCCTCAAAATTTGCGTCTCTTTGACCCCGGCTTCCAGACTGTGTTTGGGTCTGTTATGAAGGCTCCTGAGGGAGTTCCCCAGCTTTAATTTGGCCAGATGCTCACTGTCCTGCTCAAATCACAGTCCTATTTTCCCCCCACTTTGAACAGCTTTTGCACAGACTTAGGTTCACTCAAACCTGCTCCCCTCCTCCAGCTAGCCACTCAGGGCTGAGAGTACTTGCTTTCTTTGCTGGCTGAGGATCCCTAGTTAGTCAGTCTTAGGTTTTAGTCTTTCCCTCATTCAAAATCATCTTCGTATTTACCCTAGAGGGTTTCCACTGCCCATTCTGCAGTTAATCTTAACCACAAGAAGAGAATTTTTCAAGTTGAAATCTAACTGAAATTTACACATATAGCATCTTTTAGAGTAAAGGTGGACAAACTGCTGCTACAATTAAAAAACAAAACAAAACAAAAAAGTGTTTTTAGGGGTACCTGGGTGGCTCAGCGGTTAAACATCTGCTTTAGACTCAGGTCATGGTCCTAGGGTCCTGGAATCGAGCCCCCGCATCAGGCTCCCTGCTCAGTGGAGAGCCTGCTACTTCTCCCTCTCCTCCCTCTGCTGTTCCCCCTGTTTGTGCTCAATCACATCCTCTCTCTGTCAAATAGATAAAATCTTTTTTTAAAAAGCATGTTTTTAAAGGATCATTTAAAAAAAAAAAAGGAGACTGTACCACCAAGACTATAGGTTTGTAGCTTGTAAAACCTAAAACATTTACTATCTGGCCCTTTATAGAAAAACGTTTGCTGACTTCCTAGAGCTTCTCTTGATATCCAAAAACAGTGTGAAGCAGTTTGACACTATCACCTTCTCTCCCAAGGTTACAGGAAATTTCTGACTTATTTATTGCCATATTTTACCATCTCATCTACCGCTTCCATTCAATTTCTAGTCTAGCCGTGAGGAGTTTAAATGGTTTTTGTTCTACCTCTCGAACTCAACTCACATTTCATTTCTTTCCTAGGGAATAAACTAACTTCCTTTGGTGAGACCAGCTTCTTGGTCCGCTTCCCCACCTACCTCTAGTTAATGTCCCTTTGGCTTGGCTGGACACTTTCGAAAAGTGAGAGCTCCTTGCTCATATTCACAGCATCTTAGAAAAATGCTGAGGTAATTTGAAGAAGGAGCAGATGTTAAATATGGGCAGATTTTTGTGGCAGACTAAAGCCATAAAGACACTTAAAATCCCCCCTGCAAATGAAGACTAACTGTTTCACCACCCACAAGGTGATTTCTTTCCATAGCTCTTCAGAAGAAGGCAGGATCGCCTTACTAGGGCTCAGCTTACTCAGCAGAAGGGCTCATCTCCTCCGTTAAAATGTATTTTCTGCGGAATTTAGTCTACTCTCATTAATTTTCCTTGTGCACTGCCTTCTTAGTTAGAGGATGGGCCACGCCTAAATAATGTTGCCAAACTCCAACAAAGAACATCAGCCGCTAGTCCTAACACAAACACTTACTGAAAAAACTAGTTCATATCTACCATGTGATTGGTGCCTTGAGGGGTACTTCAGCCTCCAATACCTCCAGTGTAGCTGGACAGACAACATGGTAAACTAATGAGGCAAGGAGTTCTCCCATACAATTCAGAGGAGTGAATAGCCTCCATTTTAAGTAGTGTCTCCTTGATTGTCCCATAGCACAGATACATTTGCCAAATTGTCATCTGATCCTGACTATATGGTCACTGTAACCATGCTCACTGTAATAGGGAAGAGAAGGTTGGGAGCAGAATGAACTTTGATTGCCAAAGGAGGTATATGGTATGTGTTCAATGAAGTCAATATAGGTAGAGAAGTTAGTAGAGGGTATTCCAAGGTTGTGGGATAATAACATTACAAGAGTTTACAGTCTGAAAAACTCTGGTTTGTTTTCAGACCGAGTAGACAGTTTGTGTAGAGGCCAGGAAATGTTTACTTATTCATTTGTTTAGGCTAGGTAAGGTTTAGTTCAGCTTTGTAAGGTAGGGCTAGAATTTTGAGGAACTTTGAATATGGACTAAAACAAATAGAAATTGTTCTTTTGGAGGTTTGGGGGAACTGATGAAAGTGGTGTTTTATGAAGAACCACCTGATGGTGTACAGAATGGTTTGGAGGGTGTACCAACTGGAGGCCAGGAAGATTTGACAAAGCATTAAGAATGAGGACAGCCAAAGCCAAGAGTGTACAACCTCTTACTCATTCTGTCCATTTCTCCTTGATTCATAAATGCTACTTGGTGGGGGCAAGAAGGCTGACATTGGACTTTCTAGGGTCTCTTGCCACTCTCCGGAGAATACCTTAACCACTGCCTACATCGCACTTCACAACCAGAGTCCACATACCTCTCCTGGGTCAAGAGCAGTTAGATTGAAGTGGGAGAGCTAAAGCCAGCTAGTGGCCAAGTCCGTGAAAGTGTTTCAAGGATACCTGCAAGTGTCTATCCCTTTAAAAATGTCTCATCCACCTGCTGTTGAATGTTCTCTCAGAAGCCAGACTTATGATGACCTCACAGAAGAATGAGGAGACTTGTTGACTGATGATTCCAAAATTAGTACCACCTGCCACATCTCTTATACGATCCATGTATCAAACTGCCTGCTGAAATCCCCTGAATGCTACATGGGCATCTTAAAATGAATATCTATGAAACCAAACATATCATCTGCCTCCATCCCTACCCATAATTCTCACCTGCCTCTTCCTGTATCCCTCATGTCCATGCGTGACACCACTATCTACCTCATTGCCTAATTACTCAAACCAGAATCACAGGAGATGTACAAAAATTTTCACAAATATGACAGAGTACAGGACTCCTGCCCCAAACAATCGACCCATTGCATGCCAGTCCATCCTTACAGCTATATTCCTTTTGGTTTTGATGGCTTTTTCATCTCTAAGGTAGTCCCCTTTAAAAAGAAAATATTTCTGTTGTGGGGGGTCACACCTCTAGCTGACCCCTTGCTATGAGTTATTACCTTAGCAGGCAGAATAACCACAGCCAAAGCAAGAATGTGGAAGGACACAAGTCAGGACACCTTACTGGGTGTAGGCAGCGGGGAGAAGGTGGGACCATTATGGAAAATGGCGTCTCTAACCATTGATGTAGGAGTAAAATAAAGACAAATACTGCCTACTTCATCCATTTGCCAAGGGCTTGCCCCAAGGGTATCAAGGTTCAAGAGGTATGACCTGGGCTCCATTACTGAGGTTGACACTTAATGGGCCTTAGATATGCACTCTCCCCTTCCCAAGCCATAAACCCTGAGGTGAAGACCTCATTTTGTCACACAAAATGAACTGTGTATTTTATTAAATTTTAAGAATGAAACAGTGCCACATTGTGGTCCCTGCATAGTGTTTCATGAAATGTGTGAAGAGCTCATTTTAGAGCAGGAAAAATATCACTGGGAATATGGATACATCAGGAAAGATACGGGCAGGAAACAACATGAAAGGTGTCCTAAAACCTTCCCCACTCTTCTTTCATAGCCACCCCAGGGAGAGTGAGCTTGTGAAGAACTGTGTCCTTTGATAAATGGTATAGTCCAAAATGCCAGGAGAAACGTGGTCTTTAGAGTACCTAAATATGCTACATACACGGGCAAATAAGACAAAGAACATGTGTTCGCCAGGTTATAGGTTAGGGAAAGGCATCTCTGGGATCCTGAAAATAATAGTCCAATCCATCATAGAAAACTGAAGTCAGCTTTTAAAGGGAGAATAGGTCCCATCTTTTTTTTTTAAGAGTCTATTTATTTATTCATGAGAGACACACACACACAGAGGCAGAGACACAGGCAGGGAGAGAAGCAGGCCCCATGCAGGGAGCCCAATGTGGGACTCCATACCAGGACTCTGGGATCACGCCCTTGGCCCAAGGCAGATGCTCAACTGCTGAGCCACCCAAGCGTCCTGAATAGTTCCCATCTTATCTTTGTATTTCCTTGGTGCCTAGCATAGTGCTTGGCATGTGGTAGTTATTCAGTAAATGTGTCATCAATGCCCGAATAAGGGTGTGTATTAGTTTTCTAGGGCTGCTATAACAAAGTGCCGCAAATTGAATGGCTTTTAAGAATAGAAATTTATTCTCTCACAGTTCTGGAGTCCAGAAGTCCAAAAACAAGATGTTAACAGGGCCTCACTCCCTCTAAAGGTGTGAGGGGAACCCCAGGGATCACTTGGCTTCTGGCATCATAATACTCCAATCTCTACCTCCGTCTTCACATGACCATCTTTCTTCTATGTGTCTCTATATTTCCACGTAATGTTTTTCTCTGTATGTGTCTGTCTTTTTTTCTATTAAAAGAATACCAGTCTTGGGGTACCTGGGTGGCTCAGTCAGTTAAGTGTCTGACTCTTGATTTCAGTTTAGGTCATGACCTCAGGGTTGTGAGATTGACCCCTGCATTGGGCTCTGAGCTCAGTGCAGAGTCTGCTTCTCCCTCTCACTCTGCTCCTCCCCCTACTTGCTCTCTCTCTTAAATAAATAAATAAATAAATAAATAAATAAATAAATAAATAAATAAAATCTTTAAGAACACCAGTCATATTGGATTAGAGTGTACCTTAATGACCTTATCTTAAAGTTATTATATCTGTAAAGACCCTATTTCTTTCTTTTTTCTTTTTAAACAAATTTAAATTTTTATTTATTTATTTAAGTAATCTTTAAACCCAATGTGGGGCTGGAACTCACAACCTCAAGATCAAGATTCCTATGCTCTTTGGACTGAGCCAGCCAGGCACCCCTGCAAAAACCCTATTCACAAGCTCTGTGGGCTGGGCCTTCAACGTGTCTTTTGCGGATCATGGTTCAACCCACAATAGGACCCAAATGAGCCCAGGTTCCTAATAGCATTCCTTGGTTATTAAGTTTGGAAGACATAATCCTTCTCCAAACCTAGCTTTCGGCTTGATCTCCACCATGGTCAAGTTCTCACTCTCTCTCTCTGGAACATTCTTTTTCAGAGAAAAAAATGTCTAAAATCTTTTCTGCATGGCCATGCTTTTAATATCTTAATCTACTTGGACAAATGGTATGTCCATCCTCATCATGATTGGTTTGCTTCCTTTCTTTTTTAAAAGGCTCTTTGTTCAAAGTCTTTCAGTGTGACAATATGTTTATTTTCTCTAGTTTGCAAATATTAGAGGTGGGGAAAGGAGGATTCTTGAGGAAGCAGGAAGGACTGAGATATTGAGAAAACAAATGGAAAATGTTTCAGTCCTACCCCATGCTATAGAGGACCTTATTGGGCCAATTGGCAAAGCTTGGATAAAATATTGTATTAATGTTAATATCATAGAAGTTGTTAAGTGGGCTGTGGTACATAAGAGAATAAATATCCTTACACCTAGGAAATATACACCGAAGTACTAGGGGCAAAAGGTCACGATGCATGCAACTTACCCTCAAATGATTCAGGAATATAGATAGATTGGATAGATAAAAGAAGATGATTAAAAATGTTAATTATAAGTGAATCTGGGTAAAGGGTATGTGAGTATTCTTTAAGCCATTTTATTCTTGGAACTTTTTAAGTTAGAAATTTTTTTAAAGACTTTATTTATTTGAGAGAGAATGAGTGAGAGAGAGTGCACGTGTGTGCACAAATGGGGGGAGGGGCAGAGAGAGAGGGAGAAGCAGGCTTCTTGCTGGTGGCAAGACTAGATCCTGGGACCCTGGATCAAGACCTGAGCCAAAGGCAGACGCTTAACCAATGGAGCCACCCCAGCGCCCCTATTAGAAATTATTACCAAATAAAAAGCAATTTAAAAATGTATGGAATGTTAATTGAAGAACTGGATGTCTCCCCTTTGTTAAAATATTTGCATTTTAGGCTAAATAAGCAAATAACATATTTTAGCATTATTATTCAAATATACTAACATTTATTGAGGTCCTACTGCGTGCTAGGAATACTTACACATATTGTCTTATTTATTAGTCCTCCAAACACTATACCATTTATTACTAATCCTCTTTCATTGATAAAGAAATTGAGGTTCATAGAGGGTCAGTATTTTACTTAAAAATCACAGGACAATTACATGACAGATCTGGGATATGAACCCATCCCCTCTGGCCCCAGGTCTAGTGCCTCTTATACTACACCACAATCACAAATGGCCCATTTCAACAATTCTGAACATAGAAATCTTTAACTATTTTCAGCCTGACTTTCTAAGCCAGTGGTCAGGAGGTCAGTGGGAGGGTTTTCTCCTTTCTCTGGCTCCATAGGGATTATAGCCTTGGACCCGGAGGAGCCAAAAAGGGAGGACCAGCCTAAAGAAACAATGTTTCTGTCCTTGTTTGATAAATGGAATTAGCATTCCCACACGAACAGGAAATGTTGAATTGTTAATAGCCTCCCTTGGGTTTATTATATATGGTATATCTACATGCCTTAGCTATACCCAGGAGGTATTCAAGATAAGCAGTCCCATCTGAAAGTGACGTTGTCCTGTTTTTTGTCAGTTAGTCTAGTGACAAGAGGAGAGATTAAGCATACTGCTTAATTTTATATTACAACACAGCACAAACATATAAAGTTAGTTACATGTTGATTGTAACATTTTTTTGATAGGTTGGACATAAACCAACCACATATTTATGGAATGTCTATAATGTACAAAGCACTGGACTAAGTACAGTGGGGGATCTAAAGCAGATAGAGACTTATGTCCCCAGGACTTAGAAACTAATTACGAAAATGAAACATAAAAGCAGAGAATGTTAACCCATATAAGGTGATATAGGCAAATGTGCTAGAGGTGCCCAGAGGGTAGATAATTACTGTGGGTCTGGATTCCTTAGGGAAGGTTTCTTCTTGGATGACCTGGACCTTGGAGGATGAGTGAGATTTGGATAAGCAGAGAAGATGTGTTCAGCAGATGGTCATGGAGGTGGAGCAGTACAGGTTTCATGAGACTGAATTGAGTCAGATTGTAAGGAGCCTTGATGCTGGGCAGTGGAAGCTTATTAAAGGTTTTGAGCCAGTAAGTTACATAAAAGGAAAGCAGTGTTTGTAGAAGTCCTGGCAGTAGTGCATAGAATGAAATAAACATTGACTCACACACAAGCTTGGATGCACAACTGGGGGGCTTTACAAAAATAATGATACCACGGTCTGAACCCAAGAGATTCTGATTTAATGGTGTGAGCCAGGGCCTTTAGTTTCTTTTTTTTTTTTTTTTAAGATTTTATTTATTTATTCATGAGAGGTGCAGAGACACAGGCAGAGGGAGAAGCAGGCTCCCTACAAGAAGCCCAATGTGGGAGTCAATCCCAAGACCCGGGATCACACCCTGAGCTTAAGGCAGACACTCAACGACTGAGCCACCCAAATGTCCCTGGGCCTTAGATTTTTAAAAAGATCCCCAAGTTTCACTAATAGGCAGCAACGTTTGAGAACCTCTGAAATGGAGGAAGGAGAGATACTAGCATGGAAACCAGGTAGATGGTAATTCCAAGGCAAGCTTAAAACCACAAGTCCTGGGACTGCTGGAGTGGGTGGCAAAGGGAATAGAGAGGAAGGTTTGGACATGGGTGACATTTCACAAGAAGAACTGACCGAGCCTCTGGATAGGCTGAAGGCAGAGAATGAGACGGAACATTTAAAGATGCTGGCATGATTTCTGGGCTCAATATCTTGTTCATGGTAGGCACCCAATAAATAATTGTTGAAATAAGCTGAACTTACTGAACTTATCCCATGCTCCATTAGCAGGGATCTGTATGTCAGGGAAGAAAAGTCAGTTTGCGAGGAAGAGGGGGATTTTGTTCCCAAGCCAAGTATGAGAAAACAGCAAGTTATCCAGATCATCAGTCCCTTTGGAGAGGTAGCACTGGAATTCTGAGGCAAAATCAGAGCTGGGGACCACCAATAAGAAACCATCTGTGTAAAAAACAAACAAACAAACACCCCATCTGTGTGATGGATAGTGGAAATTCTGAGACTGAATGATATCACCTAGGGAAAAGACTCTAGTAAGAAAGAAGCAGATTGAAGAGAAAACCTTACAGAAGGCAGATTTATGTTTTTGTTGTTTTTAATAATCAGAGGGCCCTGTGCATGTATGTAAACAAAGAAGATCAAGGTAAAATATTTATCAGGAGGGGTGCCTGTATGGCTCAGTCTGTTAAGTGTCTGCCTTCGGCTCAGGCCATGATCCTGGAGTCCCAGGATCGAGCACCCCCATCAGGCCCCCCTCTCAGTGGGAGGTCTGCTTCTACCTCTGACCCTAACCTGTGCTCTCTCTCTCTCTCAAATAAGTAAGTAAAATCTTGTAAAAAAAAAAAATATATATATATGTGTGTATATATATATATATATATATATATATATATATATATATATATCCACCAGGGGATACCTGGTGGCTCAATGGCTGAGTGTCTGCCTTTGGCTCAGGGCAATCCCGGAGTCCCGGGATAGAGTACTGTATCGGGATCCCACAGGGAGCCTACTTCTCCTTCTGCCTATGTCTCTACTCCTCTCTCTGTGTCTCCTGTAAATAAATAAGTAAAATATTTAAAAAAATATATCTACCAGGAGCAAGAAGGGAAGAGATGTCCAGCATTGCATAGCTATCCTAAGAAACAGAAGTCAAGGTCCCTCTCTTTAGATACATTACAATCCAGTTGTGTAATGGATGCATTTGTCAGTAGAGCTGTCCATACTGGGCAGCAGCAGTTTATCGCCACCTGCAGCCCGGGGTGTGATCCTGGAGACCCGGGATCGAGTCCCATGTCGGGCTCCCTGCATGGAGCCTGCTTCTCCCTCTGCCTGTGTCTCTGCCCCCCCTCTCCCGTGCCTCTATGAATAATAAAAAAAAGAGCTGTCCATACTAAATGGGACACTAAAAATGTTCATAGGAAAGGCAGGAAAGTTGAGCTTGGATAATGATTAGGTACCCAATTTGTGTTGAGGTTAGAGGGAAGGATGAGAAGATGAATTCAGAGATCGTGAAAAGCAGAGGTAGAGAGGACGAGTTTGCCCCTCTGAGAAACCCTATCTTTTCTGTCACCTGCCCTGAACACTTCAGCTCATTACCTACTCCTACCCTCCATAGAACCCACCCTTAATATATGGCTTTTTTTGAACCCAGTATTGCCCTAAGTCAGCAGACAAGCAGATCAGTCCCCTTAATTTGCCTTAGCCTAAGATGTCTCTGGCGGAACATTTTTTAAAATATTGCACGCCTGAGTAGATGGTTCCTTTAAATGAGTATGAATCAGATGGATAAAAGAGTACAAAATCAGGTGACTTTAGTACACCTCATACAGATTTGAGAGTCTTTCCCTAAAGTCCATTCATTTAAGTATTTAATGAATTAATGTGTTCTACATGTTCAGAACTGTGTATCAAGATGAGATGTCGGAGGGTGGCCCAGACAATTCCTCAACTTCACAGAACAGGCTTGACTGTGCCTCTCAGAAGAATTTCAGGTTGCCAACCTCTGGTGTAGGCCCAACCTGAGACACTCCACAGGTTACTGAATCAGCTCATTATTTGTTTAGTGCCCTACCATTTGTTTGACATTATGTAGACACAAGGCTCTATTGAATGAGGAGAGTGTGTTCCCTGGTAGGGTCATAACTGGGGCCTTGGGATTGCAATCCAAACAACCTGTCATGCATTTCAGTCACACATAGCAGCAATATAATTCTGTTGCTTTGGAAATAGTTAAAAGCTAGTTTTACAATAAGAAGACAAGCTCTTGAAAACATGGAGGGGTGCGGTTGGGGTGTGATTGACAGACCTGTCATTAGTATTTGACAGATATCCATGATTGTTTTTTCTAACAGGAAAATGGTGATTCTTAAAAGCAGTTTTAGATTTCTGCTTCTATTTTTTTTTTAAGAAAGCCTCTTTCTTCAACTTTTCTGTGTAGTGTCAGTAAATGAACTGTTTCCTCTCAAATCATGCATATTGCCTTGCAGCCTTCAACTGCATAGTAATATATCACAAACATTTGGATGTGGGAAGGAGAACGGCCAGAAATAACCATTTAGGTCATGTGGGCTTGCAAATGCATCTGTTTACGCACAGAGGGTCCCTACAGAAGACTGTTTTATTTCAGGGAATATTTTACCCTGATGACAAACTGTAAGCCAGTGAGTCATTTTCATGGCCTGACATTTTGCTGTAAAAGTGCTTGAAAGAGGGTGTGTCCCTTTTGCTGGCTGCTTGTGTCCTAAAGCAAAGTTGCAGGCATCTTGTATGACACTCATAGGTTGTACTGAACAGTAGACCTTTGTGAGATGGGGTCAAAACGGAAACTTCCATTCTTTCAACTTTATTTCGATTACCTTGGTATAGAATACCAAGTGGCAATAATGTGTAATTCAAGAACTACAGACCAGAGTTGGTATAATCTAGTCAGAATACCTGTAATGTGACCGTTAACTGTAGCCATCATCATATATTAAAACATTTCATTTTCATGTATCTCTAGATTTCTATTGATATGCTCACGGTACTTTCTAAAAGAATTCCGGAAGTCACCAAGTTACGTTCCAAAGGTTTGTTTTTTTGAACTCAGAAACAATTTTCCCATATAAACAATGTTATAAATTATAGGCATACTCCCAAACCAGCTCACCCAAGGCTACTTAACCCATAATATGCTTGAAGTATAATAGTGTGTGCATCATATATAATTGCATTTCTATGAAAAACAGAGTTCAGCTCCAATGTGGGAAAACCAGAACAAATTTCCTTTTCCTTCAGGGAGTCCCCTCCGGTGCTGCTCCTTACCCCAACTCTAAATCCTTTATTAGTTAGACAGTGTGAAAGGGAAACATTCTTGGTTCCAAGCCTGGTGTGGTTTCTTTAGGGGCAGAAAAGAAGGCAGACACATTTAGGCATTTGAGGTTGGCCACTCTTTCTTTTCTGTCACCAGGTATGGATCAACCTGCTGCCCAGACAACACACAATGTCTTTAAGGAATTTGTTTTGGAATTTCTATCGATCGTAGTGGTGGAAACCGGGATAAAAATGAACAGATCAATGGTTCCACTTCTCTATATTTATTCACTCACTCAACAATGCATTAATCAATTCCTACGTAGCAAGCAATGAGCTCTAAACCCTGGGGATACAAACATGAATGAGCCCTTGAGGTCCTCCCAATCTAGTGACAGGCATGGACATATAAACAAACCATTGCAATGCAGCGTGCTACCTGCGGTGATAGAGTGCCATATTAGGGAGAGTGGTGGCACAAAAGAGGCAGTGTTCTGCCTGGCCTGAGGGGCGTGGGTGTCAAAGAAGGCCCCACCAAACCTTGCCTTGAAGGATGAGGTGTTTGTCAGGCAGATAAGGGAGTCTGAGAAGGCATTTTAGGCAAAGACAAGAAGTCATGAAATACCACATTTGGAAAAATAAGAGCAATTTTGTGTGGTTTGACTAGAGATACAAAGCAGGGCAGTGTTCGGAGATGAGGCTAGGTAGGGGCATTAAGGGAAGAGCCTTGCATGTCAGGGTGAATACTGCATTTTATCTCATAGTGGTTAATATGGAGGATTGTGGCCAGACTCACCATTCTAGTGGCAGTATGGAAAGCTAGTTGAATAGGAGACTAAAGGGAGGCAGAGGTTTTTTAAGGAGAAGAGAAAGAGAGAGAAACATTTTAGTTTAGTTATATTTTTAATTTTAATTAAGAACATTAAATTGTGGTAAAATAAACCCAAAACAAAATTTACCATCTTAGCCATTTTTGAAGTATACAATTCAGTGACACTAAGTACATTTACATTGTTGTACAACTGTCAACACCATCGACCTCAAGAAATTTTTCATCTTCCCAAACTGAAACTCCCTACCCATTAGTAACTTCTCATCCACTGTCCCCCGCGGCCCCTGGCCACCACCATTCTACTTTCTCTCTCCATGAATTTTACTACTCTACTCCACTTCATATAAATGGAATAATATAGTACTTGTCTTTTTGTGACAGGTTTCTGTAGCTATTTTAATTTTTTAAATGAAGTTGATTCATGTATGTGCTTTAAAAAAATTCCATATATTATCAAGATGTGCACAAATGAAAAGTAAAAGCATTGAATGGATGCTACAGATTTTAAGGAGATTTGCAAGATCCATTTGGGAACTAACATTTGCTGAGTGAATGTCATATGGCACTATTTTGAGTGCTTTACATATATAATTTAATTTACCTCCTAAGACGTATGTGATTTTATTTACTCATCATAGTCAATCATTTAATCATGTATCGTCACCAGGGAGAGGGGTATGAGAACGAGGCAAATAGTCAGGGTTAATGCCATTATGACTGGGATGTAGAGAGGAGCTTCCATGCCAGTGACAAAACTGCAGTATACACCAATAAACCCCAACCTTCAACACTGAGCAGAGCAGAGCAAGGCAGGGGGAGGGTGTATAGCCCAGGTGCACCTCAAAGGTGCAGCTCAAAGGACCTGTGTCAGACATTGGCTTCTGAGTTCGAAAGACTTGTCAGACATGCTGCCTGGTGGGGATAGCGTTCTTCTTGATCTTTCTCTGCATTGACTTGAGAACTTTTAGATGAGCTGCCAGAAACTTCTGACACCACCTTGATCCCCTAGTATAAATACAGTGGATATACATCATACTTATTATTGCTACACTAGCCTAGACTGGCATTCCTTAAGCTGTGTTTCATGGAAGCATACTAGTTTTCTATAAGATGGTAGTATGTAGTCATCAAGAAGAAACAAACCCTGGTCAAATACATTTGGAAAACTTCATATTAGTTGCTTCTCCTAAAGATTCATAGCATATACGAGCTTATAAAAAACCTCTAAGATGTCCCATAATGGGTGATAAACCTGTTGAAAATTTAACCACTATTTCCCAAACATTTTGACCTCATCTTTTAATTTTATTTTGTTTTGATTTGATTTGATTTGATTTTTACTTTCCTCCCTAGAAACATCAATATATATGTGATAGGACCCTAATGTTCCATGGATCTCAGAAGCATAGTGAGTAGGTAGAAACCATCCAGGAAATGGCAAAGGCTGCCCTGAGGAAGCATCCCAGATATGTAGGATTCATAACTGGGCTTAATAAGCAAGATGCCAAAGGTGGTACCTTCAACTTTGAGGGTGATTAGACTATCCCCCAAATGCCTGGGGTGATGATTTCTGCCAAAAGGTTTAACTAAGTTATAAATCCATAAGTTCAAAGGTTTTAAGAACTTCTTACAAAGAGCTAGCCCCAACCACGTTGCATTTCCCACTTGAGCTTTTTTTTAATTTAAGATTTTATTAATTTATTCATGAGAGACAAAGAGAGGGGGAGAGAGCACGTGAGAGGCAGAGACACAGGCAGAAGGAGAAGCAGGCTCCGTGCAGGGAGCCCAATGCGGGACTCAATCCCGGGCCTCCAGGATCAGGCCCTGAGCTGAAGGCAGCGCTAAACCGCTGAGCCACCTGGGCTGCCTCCCACTGGAGTTTTTAAACTATTATTAAGGCTTCGGTGCTTTCACTGTCCAGGGTTGAGGCCTGAAGCCTCTTATCCATGCATGACTCTTAGGCTACATTTTCTTTTGCCTACATTTCTGGAAGACATACAAATTGATATAGATTTGAAAGGAAGATGAGAAATCCACTTTCCAAGGAAGGTAGATAACGTGAATATCACATCATGTTCCCCTGTGTAACAAACCTGAAGTCTCCCAGAGACTTATGAACAACACTGTATCTCGTTATGCACTAGAACACCCTGGGATTTCAGTCTACCTGAGCAATAATGTGATGTACAGCTATAATATGATGTACTCTAATATCCTTGCTTGAGTGAGTAGAACACCTCATTCTGCACAGCTCTAGTGGCATCATTAATTCTATGAAAAACTCCAGAAATGTCAAGTCAACCTTCTAAACAACAGATTTCTCATCCTATAAGGGATAAAAATGCCAACTACCAGAGTCTACACCATGCTCTAAACATCAAATATAGACTGTAAATTGCCTGGTCATTCATAGGATATCACCAGCATTCCATGAGATGTAGCATACTGGTAAGAATACACATCTTGGAGTCATACAGATTAGATTTAGACTCTAGCTCTGCAGGGCACGTGGATGGATCAGTTGGTTAAGCATCTGCCTTCAGCTCAGGTCATGATCCTAGGGCCCTGGGTTTGAGCCCTGCATCTCTCACTTTGCCCATTCCCCTGCTCATGCTTGCTGTCTCTTTCTCTCTCTCTCTCTCCAATAAATAAATAAATAAAGTTAAAAAAATAAATTCCAACTCCACAAATGAACATTTCTGTTATCTTTGCAAATTGTTTCAAATGGGATGCCTGGGTGGCTCAGCGGTTTGGCGCCTGCCTTCGGCCCAGGGTGTGAGACTGGAGACCAGGGTTGGAGTCCCACGTCAGTCCCCCTGCATGGAGCCTGCTTCTCTCACTCTGCCTCTCTCTCTGTGTCTCTCATTAATAAATAAATAAAATCTTAAAAAAATAAAAATAAAAAAATGGAGTAGCAGTGCTCACTTTGGCAGCACATATACAAAAATTGGAATGATACAGAGAAGATTAGCATGGCCCCTGCACAAAGATGACATGCAAATTCATGAAGCATTCCATATTTTTATCATAGTAGTTCCTACCTTCTCCCCTACTGTGTTTCTTTTTGTTTTTATTGTTTCACTCCATTAAAAAAATAAAATGGAGGAGCAATACTATTAAATAAAATTGTCACAGATTATATATATTGTATGGGCATAATGCCATGTGCATAGTAATAGTAGTATTAATAATAGAACCATTGACTGAATACTTAATATGTGCTCATTGTAAAAAATACTTTATATGCATTATATAATTTAGTATATCCAAACACTATTTTATGCATGGACCTTCACAATTTGGTCATAGGTGTGTCACAACTTTGGAGTTATGATGCTATCCATTGTTTTTAAACTGGATTCTCTCAAAAATATGCACAAATATATGCATCTTTGGGCAAACATCCTGCACCCTATCTTTCCTTGGCCATTACATCTCCAATTATGGCCTGATTCATCTCCTGGATCTGGAGGTTTCATCTTAGACACCTTAGTCAGTACATTACACTTCTCTTCAGTACATCATCCCTGGATTTTTGATCAATGACTCCATTTTTGTACCCATTGTAGTAAAATATACAGGTTGCCTCACTGGACTTATTATAAGATTACACATCTTCTAGATTACATATCTCTTGAGAGTCCTCCATTCTACACCAAATGTGGCTTCACCTTTGTGTCTTTCAATTCCAACCATGCCTCCTGCTATCTTAATTAGATGTGACTGCCTAATAAAGACTCTAACAGCACAAATATCCTTCAGCTAGCAACATCCTAGAGCAAATTTAGTTCCAATCTGTGTCAAATCCCTGGATAATATCTTAATAGAGGTCCAGGTTTGGACTTTTCTCAGAAAATTAAATTATAGGTTCTTGGACCTGGTGCTGGTTGTATTTGGTTTTACTGTCTAGCATCCCCACTTCCTTTGGGGGAATGCTTCTCCTGTCCAATGGAGTGATTCTGGTGAGGCAGCTGCTAATCATAGTGCCCTGTCTCACTGGTCACAGGGGTGGGCTTCTGACTCAGGCCCCTCCAAACATAAAACTTCATTCCTCTAACCACATTGATTGTTCTGGGTTAAGCATGTAATCAAGCTTAGCCAATTTGAGTCCTTCCTTGAGGTTTTCAATTTTGAGCTAGAGAAAAATGGCCTTGCTTTCTGTGTCAGAAATCTAGGAGAAAGAGGGCTGTAAGCAGTCATCATCCCTGCCATAACAAAAAACCTGCCATAAAGAAAAACCTAACTTATTAGAAAAGAATGAGGCCAACAAACAAAGAAAAGCAAAGGCAAAAGATGGACAGAGATATTCCTGATGGTATCACTTGAGTGTCTGGTCTAGATATTTCAGATGTACCTTGATTCCCAGTTATATGAGCCAATCATTTTATTTTTCTTTTCAAGTGACTTCGATCTGGGATTATGCCATTTGCAAATGTACTTTCCCATAACTTCCATTGTCTATCTGGTTGCTTGGCTCTCTCTGTATTTCAGATATATTCCATGTTCTAGCAGCTCCTTCTCCTTTTGCATAAACAGGACCTTACTCCATACCTGGCTTTTTGTGGCCCACTACCACTAAGCACGATCCAGCAGTATTGGGCTCTAACCTGTAATGGAGCATACATTTTGAAGTAGCCATTGAGTCAAGGAATTGTTCTTCAACATCAGGGTAGTATGAAGTAGGAGCAGATAGGGTTTACAATGAAACAGTGAGGCACCCTAATAGGGGACATATTACAATAATGAGGAAATCCAGAGCCAGACAATACTCAGAGCATGAAATAAGAAGTTAAAGTTGAGAAGAATGTGATTTTCAGTTTTTGGTGTCCTCTAGTTATTCTAGTTCTCTCTAGTTAACTATTTACATCGTTACAACCAGCAATGTCTAGTAACCCATTGTTATTCAAGTAAGAAATGGGACATTAGTATGGAGTGGAATGTGCATTTCTGATTCTCTTGGCTTATTCCAATTGTTGTAGTTGTCTGTCGTATGTAGCTGTTAGTTATCTTGTTACTAGGTAACTAGTTATACATTTTTTTCTCTTTTTTCTCTAGTTTTATATAGTTCTGAGTTGCTATGCTATTTAACAAAAAAATAAAAAGTTAGATTTGGAAAGATTGAGTTTTTAGCTTTTTGGTTTACTCTGCTTATTGTAGTTATTTTCACTGAAGTGGTTGTGTAGTCAACACTAGTTACATCTAGTTATCAACAGTCAAGCAAGAAATGAGAACTTATAGGTGAAATTATCATTCTAATCCTCTTGGCTTACTCAAGTTATTCATTATCTAGCTCTTAGTTAGCTAGTTACTAGTTAACTTTCTCCTCCATTTTCTCCACTTTTCTACGGTTCTTATTCTAAAAATATATATAAGATTAGATTTGAGAGGATTTTTTTTTTTTTTTTTACTTTCTTGGCTTCCTCTACTTGCCAGTATTTATATCAACTTATCAATAGTTGTTGACCAAGCCTGTTTCCTTCTCTTAGGGACACAGTTGAACTACCTTTCCTAGTTCTCCTTTGTAAGTGGGGCCATCTGATCGGTTCTCCCCTGTGCAATGTGAGCAGAATTGATGTGGCGCTTCTGGGCAGAGCCAGGTAAGGGTGGTTGTGTTTTCTCCCAAGCTCTCCTTCTTTCCACAACAATCTTAGAAACCATGTCTTGAAGGTGGTGTTATTCTTATAAGATTGAAGGAGTCTGGGTCCCTAAATGACTGGAGTAGAGAGGCCCCTCTGCCTCCTTCTGATTACATTGGACTTTGACTTGAATGAGCAAAAAACCTTTACAGAGTTAAGCCACCGACATCTTGAGATTTGTTATAGCATTTAGCCTATTCTGACAAATATATCCTATCATAGTACTTATCATACTCTGTTGTAAATTGCTTGTTTTATTTCTCCATGTCCTCCATTAGACTGTGAGTTCCTTAAGGGCAGGGCCAGTGTCTATTTATGCATTATTATATCCCTAGTATTTAGTGCAGTATTTGACACACAGTAATTACAGTAATGAATATTATCATAAGAATACAGTAAACAAGTGTGTATGCTCTGACAGGACTCCCCCTTATTGTCTCACTAATAAGGACCATCCTTCATTAAAGAGGAGATGCTAATGCTTTACTAATGGAGACTCAGCACCTCTTCCTTAAGTTTTGATTGTAGGTAGGTAGAAGAGCTTTGTAATGATTTTGAGTTAAGTGATAAGATTCAAAGATTAGCTAGTGGGTTACTCGTAGTAGATTTAGAGATTCTTCATCTTACATAGTTGAGTTACATTTTAAGTTGCTTATAAGCAGCCAAGAGAATTTTTCTAAAAAGCTGAATTTCTCTTACGGAGTCCATAGATGTCAGTATAACATAAAACAAATGTACTGAAAACTGGCTTCATGGAATATACATAGCAAGGATATTTTGAAATTCATATATATATATGGGGATCTATGAAATGGCAATTAGATTACTCATTCTGGATAAAAATCTAACCAAACAAACAAACACAATCAGCTAAACTAGTATTTGGCAATACACAACAAAAAAGAAATCTGTTTTTTTGAGTTTTTTACTTTCCCAGGTTGAGCAATCACATATAGAAATGAGCCTAGTGTTTTTTAAATGAGTGTTTATAATCATCAAGCAAATTTAACTAAAATCTCATCAATCTCTAGCACATGTTTTGAAATGTGAGAGGAATTTTCTAAGCTCATAGGAAAAAGAAATGTGCAGTGTTAGGCGGAAAGATTTTTCGAGGCTTAGAAAAGGTCAGTGAAAAGATTTCTAAGAAAATTCTAGAACAGTCAGGCCATGCTACTTCCTGAATTGCTTTGTCCAGTTGAAAAGGAAACTGAATCTAATTTTAAAAACAAAACAAAACAAAAAACAAAAAAACTGGGGGTTATCTCAAGGTCTACTTCATGCCAAATAACCATTTCGCTTTTATTTTCAACTCTCCTTTTGGCTTTGTTCAATGCAACCTGAGTATGTGTGGTATTCCAGAGTGCTACAGGGCGCTGATGGACTGCTATAATTCAATACACTGGGTATATTGTTTTTACTGCTCTACACATATCCTTATAACAGATCCTCTAAGGAGAGTGCAGAGTGACAGGGAGCTATTGTGGAACTACTAAAAGACAATGAAGATAAGGTTGCAATTTCCAAATGAAAGTTTTTATTATAATTGCATCTGTGGCACATTTCTTAACCCACTTACATAGAAGACATTGCCAATTACTTCTGAGAGTCAAAAAGAGACAATTAGGTCCATATTTGTACGCTAATAAGCATTGCATTATTTAAACCTGTTTTTCTTTTTCAACTATGAAAATGAGAATTGAGCAGTGGCAATGGAAACATATAAAAGTAGTAATTACCTTCTTCAAAGTGCAGCTTTCCACATAAACACATTTCCGCTAGCAGGCTTAGTAGCTATTTTTCAACAATAAAATTCCGTGAATAAACTTCATTTTCCCCTGTAGAAGTGGCCTGTAGAATACAGAATATCAAATTACCTTAAAAATATCTCTAAGGAAAGCAAAGTTTGCTACCAATGTTGCGAATTTCCTATTTTTTTTTTTTTTTATATTTGAAAGCCTACCTTCATAGAATATGCTAGCACTTCCATTTAATTCTTTTTCCCTTTTGGAAAAAAATTTCAGCAGGAAGGGGAGAAGAAGGTTTTGCCATGTTCTTGTTAATTGGTATTTGTTGTTAAACTCCAGAGAGACTGGGGAACACGGCTATTGAAGGACTTGGAATTTAATCCCAACAGATCTTGTGGAATATCTCAGTTTTAAGATGTGTCTGTCTCTGTGAATGTTCAACAAGTTCATGTTTGGCCTTTGTCAGGTGGGCTGGCTGATGGTTACTAAAAAACAAGCCATAAGGAAATTCCTCCCTTGCTTCCTAGAGGGGTAGATTTTCATTTACCAAGATTATCAGGAAATAAACAATCATGAAATCCAAACGAATCCACACCTTAATCGGGGTTTTGTGGTGCTTAGGTTACAGTGCACATTGATTATTTGGCACATAATGTCGAGCATTAGCTCATTATCGAATATTAGCTATCACATCTGCATCATGCCAGTTTCACTGAGCAGCCTGCATGTCTACTGCTTCTGCACGTTTCACACACTGAAAACACTAGTGGAAATAAAGATGAGCATGCCACACACCGCCAAATGAAAGTTTTAGTTCTATTCCTCTCAATCAGGAGGACTCTTAGGGGACAGAATTGTGACTTCTTCAGATACCTCCATTCCTCATTTTTC
Source organism: Vulpes lagopus (assembly GCF_018345385.1). Lineage (NCBI taxonomy): Eukaryota > Metazoa > Chordata > Mammalia > Carnivora > Canidae > Vulpes > Vulpes lagopus. Next base: position 85,737,852 of record NC_054848.1, read on the forward strand.
CAGCACAGAAGGCAACTGATTCTTATGCTTTCCAACTCACAGTGCAACCTTGGGTAAGTCACTTAACCTTTTTGTGCCTGAATTTCTTCATCTGTCAAGTGCCTGTGTTGATGAACATCTGCCCCACGGGGCTGGTGTGAGTATCAAATGATATCATGGTTGTCGAAAGGCTTGGTAAATTGTAAAGTGCTGTACAAGGGCAGTGTTATCATAATGATAATAATAATAATGTATTAAGAAATGGATGTGGCTTTTGTTTCTGCTACTGCCTTTTCGCCTTAGAGAAGCTAGGCATTTGCCCTCTTGCCCTTAAAAAAATCAGAAATTCTGAATCAATCTATCTGCCTATTCTGTGTTTATGTGGTTCTAGGGCCAATTGCCGGTTAGCAAATTGTACAAGCTGCAACTCTGGTTCAGACCAGACATAAGCTGGAAGATATGTTTCTGCGGGATTTGAAGTCTGGTAAAAGTTATTTCTACACAGGATAGGATAAAATGATCAGAGCAGAACTACACATGCAGATTCTTCGTGATAGTGCCTTAGAAGCAGGACAACCAAACAAAGAAACAATTCCATTTTGAACCTAATTAGTGTGAATGAATGAAAAGGGGTTATTTGCCATTTTTGCTTGAAATAATCCTGGATACTTATCAATTCCATAGATGAATCCAGACTTTGTGTGGAAATTCTTTTAATCAATGAGAGAATGAAAAAATATATAATATGTTATATGAAAAGACAAAAAGGGCTTTGTAAGCCATGAAATCTCAACATGCAATATATTGTTTGGTCTGCGTGGAAATATGGTCTGCGTGGGTACAGGTCCATCTCACTGCTGATGCAAATGCTGTGATTTTCCAGATGCCAAGCGAGCCTGCTGCCTTCAGAAATCTGTCTGTCCACTGGCTGCCTGCTCCTGAGAGTCCCCTTGTAGTAGCAGCTTCATTCCAGTACCTTAAGAATTTTATTCTTCTAATTTTTCCTCTCAAGGTATTGCAAGAGCTTTTATATATTCCTTGAACATTTTAGAAAATGGGATCTGTTGTTCACAACCGGAAGTAGAACAAAACTAGACAACCTCTTGACAGACTATGAGAAGTGATCCTGTAGGGTAGTCCTCAGGGACTAGGAGAAGGGTCCTCAAACCTTTTGTGAGAGCAGGGGTGGATCAGGAGAAAGCACTTGGGAAAGAGCCTGAGGTTATTTGGTGCCCCCCCATGAAAGGGGAGCCACTGAATAGATGGTGACTGAAGGGGCCTCAGCTAGTTCAGCATTTTTCCCTTATGGACACAGTCGAAAGAGACATTTTATGACTGGTAGAGACCTTGGAAAGAGAGGATTGCACAATCTCACACACCTGTTACAGAGGCAGTCTTTAGAAGTTGGCCTCTATCAGGCATCTGGCCAGCTTAAAAAGAATTTTAATCAAGAAGAGATTTATGAGGTAACATCGCTGGGTCTCTCTCTTCTCTGAAGCCCCTTTGATACCAAAGCAAAAGGTTGCCCAGTCAATTGGTTGCTTATCGGGCCTATCTTAATTATAAGTTGGAAATCAGGTTGTAAGTTAAATGGTCATTAGGCTGTTACTCTTCTGTCTGAGAACCTGTGCACTGGGTGCATTTCTGAAAGGAGATTTTCTTCATCTTGAGAGTCACCGCTGAGCTAAACTGAACCATAAAGCCAGCCAGGAAACCTCCTGCTGTGCACAGTTTTTCCCCAAGCTTACAGCATCATTATGCAAATCCATCATTGACATTAGAGAAAGGCCACTGACAATGTCAAGGCAAATGTTAGCCAATTTTCGCTTAGCCCCATTTTAGGTCTTCCCAGAGCTGATGTTCAAGTGCTAAAATATGAACATCGTTTAAATGTCTCAGGGGGGTGCGGTTTGGTTCCTGCTACTGGAGTGGTTCAATGAAAGGAAGAAACTCATCTGCAGAGGGGCCTCTGCACTTCTGTCTCCTCCATCAGCTACCACGGTGCTTTTGGTTTACTGCTTTACTGGTGGTTCTTTTTTTTTTAAATAAATTTATTTTTTTATTGGTGTTCAATTGCCAACATATAGAATAACACCCAGTGCTCATCCCGTCAAGTGCCCACCTCAATGCTCGTCACCCAGTCACCCCCACGCCCCGCCCACCTCCCCTTCCACCACCCCTAGTTCATTTCCCAGAGTTAGGAGTCTTTCATGTTCTGTCTCCCTTTCTGATATTTCCCACTCATTTTTTCTCCTTTCCCCTTTATTCCCTTTCACTATTTTTTATATTCCCCAAATGGATGAGACCATATAATGTTTGTCCTTCTCCGATTGACTTACTTCACTCAGCATAATACCCTCCAGTTCCATCCACGGGGAAGCAAATGGTGGGTATTCGTCGTTTCTAATGGCTGAGTAATAGTCCATTGTATACATAGACCACATCTTCTTTATCCATTTGTCTTTCGATGGACACCGAGGCTCCTTCCACAGTTTGGCTATTGTGGACATTGCTGCTATAAACATTGGGGTGCAGGTGTCCCGGCATTTCATTGCATCTATATCTTTGGGGTAAATCCCCAACAGTGCAGTTGTTGGGTCATAGGGAAGATCTATTTTTAACTCTTTGAGGAACCTCCCCACAGTTTTCCAGAGTGGCTGCACCAGTTCACATTCCCACCAACAGTGCAGGAGGGTTCCCCTTTCTCCACATCCTCTCCAAAATTTGTAGTTTCCTGCTTTGTTAATTTTCCCCATTCTCACTGGTGTGAGGTGGTATCTCATTGTGGTTTTGATTTGTATTTCCCTGATGGCAAGTGATGCGGAGCATTTCCTCATGTGCTTGTTGGCCATGTCTATGTCTTCCTCTGTGAGATTTCTGTTTACTGGTGGTTCTTGTAACACTCTCAGGCGGCGGTTTCCGGGACACTGACCACTGTGAGCTCTGCTCTGCTGGAATTTTGTTGTGTCTGAATGTGAAACAGAAGCACCTGCAGCCCACATTTTATCTTGATGCTTCTGTTTTGTTTGGCTTTGTTTGTTTTTACGTACGTAGCTCTACCCAGCGTAGCCACAGTGGTCTAGGAACCATAAACATGTGGCTTCCCAAACAGAATAAAATGGCTACAAAAATCTCTCTTATTGGTTACAGAGGCTGCAGAAACAGATTTGTGGACATCGTGAGCTGAAAATAGAGTATGACTTAGAATGGTCTCTACATTCTGCGTGTGAGTTACCAGAAGCCTGCCCCCAAAGAACTTTCCCATAGTCTCAAAGTAAATCAGTGGCATAAGAGGAGAACCCAGACTTTCTGATATCCAGTCTAGTATTCATTCTACTGCAATACATTGTTGCTGGGGAGTGTTTGAGGGCTAGGGTCCAGTCTTCCACTGAGGCAATATGGACATCTTTTTTGTTGTTTGTTTGTTTGTTTTAGCATTTATCTAGAGCCTGTTATGTAACAGGCTGTGTTTAACCCTTAAAGTTATAATTCTTTTTTAAATTAATTTTTAAATTTAAATTCAAATTGCCAACATATAGTATAACACCCAGTGCTCATCCCATCAAGTGAATATGGGCATCTTCTTATGCCATGGAATTCGGGAGGTTTCCCAAACCTCTGGAGAGGACCAGAATCCAAAGCCTTACATCTACCAAAGTAGGAAGCTTAGATCTTTGCCCAACAATGATGATGACCACGATGTGCAAATGACCCAGAGGATGATGTTTTAAGAGGATGACCTCACTGAAGTACATATCTTTGATTGGACTAGCTGGATTCCATGTCAACTATGTCAGCCTTGGTATCCAGGAAGTCTGGAAAATATGCACAGTCCATCAAGAAATGTGTGATGGGTTTTCAGGCTCTATCAAAGAGTGACTTGGGAGATTACCAGTGTAGATTACCAGGGTTTTAAAGGGTACAGGCCAGAGGACAAAAAGGGTGAAGCAAGAAGGATGGAAGGGGAAAATAAGACCAGTACAGATGAGAGGATAACTGGACTGAAAAAAAGATGTAAGAGCAGGAATTCAAAGAAAGAAGTCAGGTATCTTAGTATCTATCGTGGGCTTACAAACCAGTTGAGCTCTTACTGTTGAAGTTTCTACTTCAAAGCCAGATTGGCGGCTTCTGTGAATAGACACTAGACAGGGTGCCAAAGAGTGGATATAGTCTAAAAGTAGAATGCTGATGAACCAAACCCTGATCCCTGAGTTCAGAAACTATCTCTAAGTCTAATAAGGGCAAACAAAAACTGGAGTTGGGAGGGACGAATCTGATATGATGAGCCAATAAGATGGGGCCAGGACATTTACATCTTGTGCAACTTACAGTGTTTCCTGTTGGTGGTGGAGCAAGCCTCTGTTTCTACAGTTTAATTCCTAACATATAGCTTAGTGCCTGGGACATAGTAGGAGTTCAAGAAATCTTTCTTGAATGAATGGATTAGTGAAGTATGTTCTTTCTGAAAGACCCACTCTTCTGAGTTGGAAGATTGGTGATAGGGACAAAAGAAAAGTCCAGAAGATATGTAGAATGAGATGAACATGACAGAAAGGTGTGTGGGTAGACTTGAGGTTATAACATGGGGGGCCTGGACAGGTGCCTAAAAGATAGACTTAGTACAGTTTATTATTCTGCTGAAAGCAAAGTTTCTGTTCTCTTTTATATAAATTGATATGATGTCTCTTTGTGAGCATATTTTGAAGTTTGGAGTATTGGAGTAAATATGAATTATCATCATTGTGCACCTTAACTGAGTCAAGATATGTTTGTTTTCCCTGGTCTGTTTCTTTGGGGCCTCTGTAGTATAGAATAGGTTTGAGGTATACATAGGTTGGATAAATCTCAATGTATTTCTTCTCTTCACCATTTAAGAAGGACTAATGTGAAGACATTTCTTGTTAGGCTCATATGTCACAACTTGTATTGACATTAAAAGGGAGTCTTTAATGCCCTTATGATCAAAGAGTACAAGGAGAATCACTGAGTTACCATGCCAAAGTGTTTATGGTCATGACAATTTAGAAGCACCATGTTCATAAGAGTCTTCTCAATTGTTTCTTGCTCTGTATTTTCGTGACATGTTGCAGATTGACCTCGAATTCTAGTACAATTTAGGCTCATCGGAGCTACTTTCACCAATGTGTAGTAAACGAATGAATCAGTGGACTCAGAAGCATTATTCATATTGTACGGTGAGGGAGATATTCAAATGTCTCACTGGTACTCATTAAAGAAAGAAAATAGTATTGGAATATTCTTTTCTCCAATTTCTTACAAGCCTGGCTGCTGGGTCATGATGTCCTTGACATTCAGCAAAATGGACTGGGTAAAAATGAATCATTGCAGAGTTAGTTCCTGCTGCTTGGATTTTTGCTTACCAGTCCTTAGGAGTTTAGCGTAGTGTGTTTGGGTTTGAAGTTTGCCTTCCTTCCTTCCTTGCTATTAACTTTGTGCAAGTTATTTAATTTTTGGAGTGCCAGTTTCCTTTTCCATTAAATTATGATAATGACAATGTCTGTTCTGTAAAGTTATTATGAGATTTGTGTGATGCTAAATGTATATCACTATATAACAGTGCTTGGCACTTAGTGCTCAGTGTTTTCTGTTATTATTATTTTTTCATTATTAATATTTTAAAAGATTTTTATTGGCACGTAAATGGAAGTCTGGAAGAACAACTGCTGGTTTCTTTTTGGTAGACTGAGTTTAATGTGCTGGTCAAGTAATATGTAGTGCTATCCAACAATTTGGCTGAAATGTACAATTGTACAATGGAATTTTAGGAGAGTAATTGGATTGTAATGGAAGTGACATAGATGAAAACTGAAGTCAGAAGAGGAAAGAGAGTACCTTGGGAAAGAGTACAGAATGTGAAAAGGACTTCAAGCCTGAATCTTGGAGCAAACCCACCAACTGGAGTTAGAGAAGGAACTAGCAAAGCCAATAGAGGAGGGTTCAAGAAGTAGAACTAGAATATCTACACAAAAGACAAGTGATGGTCAACAGTTTCCAATACATCTGCAGAGGAAACAGTTTGAGTAGTCTATTCATTTTTGTTTCATTGCTTCCCGATAACAATTGAGTTAACAATTGAGTTCTTATCTTCCCGATAAGAATTGAGTTTTTCACTATATACATTCATTTTCCTAGCATGGTGCCTGACTTATGGTAAGTGGTCAATGTATACCTGTTAAGTGAGTGAATGAAAAGGACATTGGAAAGGGGAGTTTTCACGATGGCAGTTCAGATTGCAAAAGGTGGGATGCCTGGGTGGCTCAGTGGTTGAATGCCTGCCTTTGGCTCAGGGCGTGATCCCAGAGTCCGAGATCAAGTCCCACATCAGACTCCCTACGAGGAGCCTGCTTCTCCCTCTGCCTATGTCTCTGCCTCTCTCTCTGTCGATCTCTCATGAATAAATAATTAAAGCTTAAAAAAAAGATTGCTAAAGGTAAAAAACAATTGTATGATGAGAAGAAGGGAGGTGCCAGTTGAGGAAATGCTTATATCACAGGTGGGAGAAATAGGATAGTAACTGAAAGAAGTCACAAAGTCACAGGGTTTTTTTTTTCCTTAAAAAAAAAAAAACCAACTTGGAGGGGTGGGTGACCTGGGCATGTTTTTAATGTAGAGAGAAGAGAGCAATAGAGAAGAAGAGATTGAAGATGCTCCCCGAAGAAGGGTGGACTGATGGAATAAGAACTAGGATCGGGGGCATCTGAGTGGCTCAGTGGGTTCAGCGTCTGCCTTCGGCTCAGGTCATGATCAGGGTCCTGGGATGGAGTCCCACATCGGGTTCGGTGCTCAGTGGGGAGTCAGCTTCTCCCTCTACCTCTGCTGCTCCCCCTGCTCATACTCTCTTTCTCTCTCTCTCATCACTCATTCACTTGTGCGTGCTCTCTCTCAAATAAATAAATACAATCTTTTAAAGAAAGAAATAGGTTGGGAAGAAAAGAGTACAAGTGGAGCACCTAATACTCTGTGATTTAGGAAAGGAAAGTATGGCCAAGGTGAGGTTTGGGGATAGAAGGGAGGGGCGATGAGAGACCTTGTGTCATGTGGTCTAAGTATCCTTGGTGTTGGAGAGGATAGGTGGGGCTAAGGATTTGAACCAGAAAGACCGGGATCTACTCTACAGAATGCTTTACCTCTGTTCTATAGGCTAGATGAGTGGGCGCATTGGCCTTTGCCTTTGGCTAAGGGTTTCACATATTCCTTGGGTTCTGAAATTATTTCTGAAGAATATTTTGTATATTTGTAATTTCAGTCGTTAATAATAAAGCTCTAATAATAGAGACAAATCTTTTAAGAACTAAGAGACACTTTTATAAAATGGTGTAAAATCATGCCAGATTCTAAGAATGTTCGTTATTGTCAATAGTCATGTTGGCAGAGCATAATTAATTTTATTTCATTTATTCTCTCAATGCTAAGGCAATACCATTTCCAAGTCTGGGAGAAGAGAGGCTTCAGTGTTTTCATGATAGTAATTCACAAGTGTAAATTACTGGTTTATGGACACACACACCTTGCAAATGTCACTATTACATTTGTAGCCCTGTGGGATCCACTGTTTGAATTTAATCAGCCTCTGTTAAACATTTTTAGTGAGTTTTTTTGAGTGTGCTTTAATTTTTTTTTTTTTTTGCCTCATCATGTTTTTAGTTTTTTTATTTTTTTCAAAAGAAAAGGATTCACTCTATGTCTGCATGGGAGCAACTGGACTGAATCTGAGCCAAAAGTTTTAAGTTGATTTGGTTCATATTCTGTAGAGTTTTGGGATTCTTGTAACAGAAAGAAGCTGAATGATACAATTGGCTAGAGCTAAGAACTGCACAAGCATGTAGTCCCCATCTCCTCTAGCATACAAATAAATGACACTAGGCTTCTTAAATACACAACACTCATCCAGCCCCAACAGCACCATTTTATAATCAGCAAGTGTGTGGTGTGTATGTGTGTGTGTGTGTGTGGGGGGGGAGATCTTCAGTATGAAGATGTTTCTGTTATAAGAGTGCTTAGAATTTATAGGTGTTTTTACTTCCACAGCTTTTAACCCCTAGATTTCTTTTTTTTTTAAGATTTTATTTATTTATTAGTGAGAGACACAGAGAGAGAAGCAGAGACATAGGCAGAGTGAGAGGCAGGCTCCCTGCGGGGAGCCCGATGTGAGACTCGATCCCAGGACCCTGGGACCATGACCTGAGACAAAGGCAGACGCTCAACCACTGAGCCACCCAGGTGCCCATAACATCTAGATTTCATCCTCAAGATCTTCTTCTGCTTGCTTCACTGGAGTAATTTTTGTGAGCTCTTGCCATTTTAAATCTGGATCATTTAATACTTGGTGCTTCCCTCAATTCTGGAATGGCCTGTAGCTTTTATATTGGCCAGTTTACAACAAAAGCTGATTTTTTTTCCTTTGCAGTTCTTTATGGTTTTTCCCTTTCGTTCTGCTCTTTGGCAGCAAAAGAACTCATTAAAAACTTCAATGTGTGGTTTGAAATCTGAATTTTGATTTCTGAGGGTTTCAAGTCTTTTTACTTTTTTGTTTTTATAAAGCAAGATGTTTTGATTTTTGAGAACTCATTCAACTATCAAGCTTATTTTTCATGGATTTTAAAATTACCGTTTAACATCTCTGTCCTTTGTGTTTAGTGCATTTGGGATGAACAGTATTATTATAACCATTTGGATATGAGTTCCTGAGACTCAGATGCTACCACATTTTGTTCAATTGTAAAGATATAATTTTAACTCTCAAGCATATAGATGCAAAGGTTGCATTCAGATAGTTATTTTCCTGCCCACATTAAATTTTATAACTGATAAGTTTCCTTCTTCACTTGGGCTGATCACTTAAAACCAAATCTGAAGCCCACTTTCAATAGCTCCATAGGACCATAGGTGTCTATTTCTGGTGGCCTGTCTCCTCCCCCACCCAATTTTTACTACTTTCCATTTGCCCTGTTTCTTTAAACTATTTGATTTTTCTTCTTTTATCTATGCTTATGACTTTAAGTACTTGGCAGAAGGAGGTGGGTGATAAGTACATATAAATGGTGTCTATAGCATGGACTTCCTATAACCTCCCAGTTTTCTGGAAGACACTTTAGGAAATTTTGTTATCACCTTCTAAAACAGCACTTCCAAGGATGTTTATCTAGTTACTTCCTAATAGGTTTCTGTTCCACCCTCTAACCCTAACAAGTGCAAGCATCTCTGTGGAGGAGCCACACTATATATATCTGGGGAAGCTTTCAGCCACATCGACTGTCATTATTTTATTTCTGAAGGTCAATAACCTTGGAGAATGGGCCTTTGAAACAAAGTTGTGGAAAGTGCCTTAACAGATTAAGGACATGCTTCTATACCATGGCCACTGTTTCGTACTGCTGCAAGTATTGTAATATTCAGAAATGTCTTGCTGTCAACTCTCTGAACATGCTACAACTTCTGTCTTTTGCTACCTTGAAGCATAAATGCTTACTTGAAGTAAGGTAATGTGAGATTATGTGATACTGATAGGACATTTAAAAATGGATTTTGAAAGGCAAAGTCCAAGAATGGCCCTTCCTTTTTGAGAATCTGCATTCTATAATTTTGAGTCAGCAAATACAACTTTAATATAATCCTCCAGAGCCAGAACAGCGGTTGGTATATTTGAAATGACCTGTAGAGTTTGCTATCTGTGCTCTGTTGACTCAGTTGGTCAGAACTCTGCATATTTTGAGCAGGATTAATATTGTTAACTACCCTTTTGATTTAGGAAACATTTAGCAATACTATTTCACCATCTAGAAGCTTTTTCTGGGCCATTAAAAATGTCAAATTGAATCCAGTCAGGAGTTTTACCATGTTCTCCATATAGAAGGTGATTCTGCAGAATATTATTGAAGAAATCATCAAGCAATATTGAGTCTGATGGTGTTTCTCAGGGCTGTAAGCACTGGGAGCTGTTGATTAGGATTTCGACATTTACATTAATGAATGAAGGGTAGAAATGTACTTCTTTAGTACTTTGACAATTTTATACAGTAGTTTGATCTCCAATGACTTTAGTAAGATGAGAGATATTAAAATGGCATGCATTTGGAACCTGGGAATGGCCAAGAACATTTTATGAGTCTGCATAGTATTTAAAAAGTCTATTTCAGGGCACCTGGGTGGCTCTGAGCATCTGCCTTTGGTTCAGGTTGTGATCCCAGGGTCCTGGGATCGAGTCCCACATCGGGCTCCCTGCAGGGAGCCTGTTTCTCACTCTGCCTATGTCTCTGCCTGTCCCTCTGTCTCTCATGAATAAATAAAATCTTTAAAAAAATAAAATAAAAAGTCTATTTCAAGGTAAAATGGAATATCTTGGCACATTTGCCTTTACAACACTAACCTAGTCCTGGAGTACCACTCCTTCACCACGACACATGCATTGTATAAAAACATTGCCTTGCTTCCTGGAAGAGGAAAATTCAGTCGTTCTTAAAGGGAATAAACTGAAAGTTTCTATTTAGCTGACAGTCAATATTTGAGATGTTATTTAGGCCTTAGTAGGGGAATAGGCTGATGGGGAAACACGTGGTTAACCTGACCAAGGCTGATAAAGAGTGGGTGCTGAATGTCAGCAGAGCTGAACTCTCTGCTGGAGACAGGGTGGGCCTCTTGTGATCAGTCTTGTTATTGCCTGTGCTTCTGAACTCCCTTGTTCCTTTTTAAAAATTGACTAAATTTTGCATATAACATTGGGTAAATTAAAGGTTTTACAAGCTATTACTTTGATAAATTTATATATTGTAATGTGTTGTAATTATAGTGATATTTATCACCTTACATAATACAATATTGTTGTCCATAACTATTACACTGTATATTAGAGCTCTGTGGCTTATTTAGGACTCATTGCAAGTTCATACCCTCAGATAGCATCAGTATCCATCTGTGCTCCCTCTTCCCTGGTAACCATCATTTTACTCTCTGTTTTTTTTTTCAGATTTACTTTTTTTTAGATTCCACATAGAAGTGTTATTATACAATACTTGTCTTTCTCTGTCTTACTTATATCACTTAGCATAATGTGCTTCAAATCCATCCATGTTGTTACAAATAGCAGGATATTCTCCTTTCTGATGACTGAAGAATATTCCATCGTATTTACAACTTTTTAAAAATCATTCATCCATTGATGGGGTTGTAACAATTTGATGAAAGATGGTCAGAAGAGCTAAACAAATATTTTTCCATGAAGGACATCAAAATTGCTAACAAGTACATGAAAAAATGATCAGTATAGCTAATCATCAAGGAAATGCAAATCAAATTCACAGTGAGATATCACCTCACACCTGTTAAAGTCATTAGGAAGACAGGAGACAACAGGTGCTAGAGAGGATGTGGTGAAAAGGAAACCCTTATACACTGTTGATGGGAATATAAATATGTCAACAACTATGGAAAGTAATACAAAAGTTCCTCAAAAAATTTAAAATAGAAATGCCATACAATCCAGAAATTCCACTTGTAGGTATATACCCAAAGGAAATGAAAACAGGATTTTGAAAAGATATCTCACCTCCTTGTTCTTAACATATAAATAGCAATCTAACTCTAACTTCCTGTGTCCCTGACACTTTCACCTCTGGAAAACCATATCTTGATATCCTAGTCTCCATCTTTAAAACCAGGCATGATACAATGATTTCATCCCCAACCCCCATGCCTGCCCCTATTCCTGATAGTTTCACTTCTCTACTTGTTCCTTGACCATTTCTAAACTCGGATAAACCCAGTCACTGTTATTCAGAAGAAAGGGCCTGAATCCTAAACAGTTTATGAAGACATGTTTAAAGCAAAAAAAAAAAAATCTATATATCTATATAGATATAGATATAGATATAGATATATATTTCTCTTGTGCTATGACATCATGTTGCTAAAAGAAGGATTAAAAATATTTAACAATCAGGGGGATCCCTGGGTGACTCAGCGGTTCAGCGCCTGACCTTGGCCCAGGGCATGATCCTGGAGTCCCGGGATTGAGTCCCATGTTGGGCTCCCGGCATGGAGCTGGCTTCTCCCTCTACTTGTGTCTCTGCCTCTCTCTCTGTATGTCTCTCTCATGAATAAATAAATAAAATCTTTTAAAAAATTTAACAACCAGAACACAATGAATACCGATAGTCAAGGTGACTCTACAAGTCCTGAAAACTTTTAAGGCTGTAATTGTGCATATTAGCTGAATATCAGCCTTGGCCATAAAATTTCCACCAGATGATTCCTAAAGCATTTTGCGAGCATAAAGCCAGTCTTTAATTAATTAATCAATCATTCAGTAAATCAATTAAATGTTTATTGAAAACCTACTATGTGCCACACACTATGTAACGTACTGATTTGAGGATCCCTGGATGGCTCAGCGGTTTGGTGCCTGCTTTCGGCCCAGGGCATGATCCTGGAGACCCAGGATCGAATCCCACATCAGGCTCCCTGCATGGAGCCTGCTTCTCCCTCTGCCTGTGTCTCTGCCTATCTCTCTCTCTCTCTCTCTCTCTCTCTCTGTGTGTGTGTGTGTGTGTGTCTCATGAATAAATAAAATCTTTTTAAAAAAAATACTGATTGTAATAAGACCTATAAGCTAAGGGAATTTTATAAGCTATTCCTATAATTATATGAGGATTGGAAATTTAACATAGGCAACTATGTTAACCTATGTTAAACTTCCTCTGAAATCTCGAAAAGTAAATACTCTGGGCTGTTGGGAAACTGATCCTAATGATTTATTTAATCTAACAGTGATAAGCCTTGGGTTTTCCTTTTTATAAGATCAGTAGGAAAAGGATTTAGAATGTCTTTTCTTCATTCTAGGGCTCCAAAGAACTGTACAGGAAGAGTTGAGTTAATTAAACCCTTCTAAGTAATGCCTAGGAAGGAGAGAGAATATCATCTGCATCACCACAAGGAAAAGAAAGTTTCATATCACTTCTGGATTTTCATATTTTTCTTAATGAGAGCTCATTTCATTCAGCATCATTTTTAATTTCTTCAGATGCTTTGATAGTTGGTGAACAGCTGAAACTACAGATTGTAGACAAGTCAGAAGGGAGAAAAGACATTCAAGGTGAGCACTGAGGAGAGTTTGTATGCTTAATGATCAAAAATTATCCAGAAATCCTGTGTGTGTGTGTATCCCACCAGGCTGGGGCCAATTATCCAGATGTTGTGGCTGGACTGAATGATGTGGGAAGGTTTGCTCTGCAGGAAATGAGCTTGATGAATGTTTCTTTACTTCAGCACGTGGCACACTGAGCACTTATATTCCTCTCAGGATTATATTTTTATAGCAAAGCCAAAAAGAGGTCTGAGTCCAATGCTTCTTCTTTTTTTTTTTCAAATTAGCATTTACTTTGGATGTCCTCTGAGTAAGTGAAACATGAGCTAAAATATCAGACATTAGGAAACTCCTGTGAAAGAAATAACTCTAAGAACTTTCTGGATGCCATAAGAGTTTTGAAGATCTTAGAGAGCCTGAAGTTTTCTGGACACTAATTGATCTTTAAACCATCTCAAAATCCAAGTTTAAAATGGCAGGTAAATAGTAAGATGCTCAATAAATGATGCTGGCTGCATGATGGATCACAGGGAATGCAGAAGGACGTGGGAGTGGGTAGGGATGGTACAACTTTGTCTTTGCTTGAAGAAGCATTTGGCTTTGTCTTGCTTGTTTTTTCTTGAATAATGAGAACATTTGAGAACTGCTACTTTTAATAGAAATTTCTGGTGTAGCCAGCAATATCCTGGAAGTTTCCATACATTTAATGAAGGGAGTCATCAATTGTTGATTGAAGGCAGATGCAATTTTGATCCTTACTTCCTTTTCTTGTAAAATGCTCTTTCCTCATAATTTCTCTTCCCCAGTGATGAAGAAAAATAAATGAATTATTTCATCTGATTTCCCTCCTGGGCAGGCACCGTATTTACTAGGAGTAACCCCACTAAAGGCTTGCTTGGACAGAACAGTTGAGAAAGTATAAACAATTCTGCTGAATGTAAAAGGAAGATAACTTAATTGTTTAGGCCTCTTTCGTTGCCTTGATTATGCCTTTAAAAACATATCCATGGAGGAAATTATACTTCTAGGAATAGCAGTGATTTTGGGATTCATCTTCATAGAGTCCTTTAGTATGAATAAAATGCCTCCTCAATGGGGGACATTTTTAAAAAGATTTTACTTATTTATTTGAGAGAGAGAGAGAGAGAGCTCATGGATAGGAGGAGGGCCAGAGGAAGAGGGAGAGAGACAATCTCAAGCAGACTCCTTGTTGGTTGCAGAGCTTGATGCAGGGCTCGATCTCATGACCCTGAGACCATGACCTGAGCTGAAACCAAGAGTCAAACACTTAACCAACTGAGCCACTCAGGCACCCCCCCAAAGGGGGAAATTTTTAAGTAAATATGGTAATCATGAATCTCTGTGCCAAGTTTGTCAATAAAAATTCCTTTCAGACATTTCACTAAAAATAGTAAAATAAATTTAAACATATTTCATTTTATTGCTTGGTCTTTTTAAAAATTGAACTATAGTTGACATAGTGTTATATCAGTTTCAGGTGTACTGCATTAGAATCCAACAATTCTATATATTTTTCAGTGCTCATCAAATAAAAATTTTAAATAAAAATACATTAATACATTTGTTGTACTTTATGAATGATACTAAATAGTTTACTTTAGTGATAGTACATCTAAATAGCATGTATTTGTTTAAAAAAAAGGGACTCTTTTGACATCTATATATTCAAATTGTCATATTGCCCGAGGGTCACTGATTCCATCCTTATAGGTGTCAGCATCTACAAAGTTCTTAAAATGACTGCATCTTGAGAGAGAGCCTAGTTGTTCTTTGTTGAACAAGTATATAGTTGTTAAGTGTCTTGGGACTGGTTTTTCAAGCTTCAGAAATCAAAGTAGCCAAACATTCTTGCTTGTGAATCTTCAAGGAAGGGGTTCAAATTAATTGAATCAATTTTAAAACACCAACCTAATTGTCAGGACTCTGCCAGCTACTGCACTTGGAAAGGGAGATAAATGAAGTAGAATACTACCCTGTTTATTTAGAGCTCAGATATTTGGCACCTGCAGATGTCTAGAATATTTGCAAACTGAAGTAAACAAAGAAGCCTCCAAGTACAACCATTGTTTTTCAAAATAGCTGAGAAGATGCAATGTGTTTGGCTAATTTTCCAGGCAGAGTAAAGGACTTTCTGCTGGACTAACGATGACAGCTATAGGAGTCAAAATCTGATCATGACAAAGTGTTCCCATTTTCATAATGTGGAGACAAAAAGATGAAAATCAAGTTTGTTCTCACCAAAATTTACCAGAACTGGGGCAAAACCTGTAGTTCCACACAATTTTTGGAACAAAATGCTTAAAAGACTGAAATAATCAAGGACTTTGATTTTCCCAGGCCTTCTCTTAAATGTTTGATATTCAAATTATTTTCTTTGATATGTCTTTCTTGGTATTACCCTTGTTAGTTTCCCCTTTTCATTCTTCTTTTGTTAACTGGACTTGCTCTACCAGATCTTCAGCTGTCAATGGTGTTGCATATGATCAGAGGAGTTCTTCAGCATCACTTTTATCAACTGCATGAAATCCTAAATGTTTTGCAAGATTTGCATTTTCACTTTGAAATTGATTTGCTTTGTATTGTCTGACAATATCAGAACATCTGGTGGATGATGATTGATGTAGGTTCATACTAGACAGGAAGAGATGCTTGAGTAGATACTAATTTTATAGGTGGCCAGTTCATCCATCAATAATTTGTATTACAATGACTCTTGCTTCTCCTCATATCCTTTTTTTAAAAAAGATTATTTATTTGAGAGAGGGAAAGCACAGGGGAGAAACAAACTCCCTACTGAGCAGAAAGCCCAACACTAGGCCCAATCCCATGACCCTGAGATCATAACCTGAGCTGAAGGCAGATGCTTAACCAACTGAGCCACCCAGGTTCCCTCTCCTCATATCCTCTTAATTCCGGGGACCTGGATAATAGATACTCAGATAATGAAGGCCACCTGTGCTTGTGTTTCCTACAAGCCAAAGCAAATTCAGAGCTTTTGAATGAGAATATTTAATGCAAAACTTTTCTGTACTATTTCATTATCAAAAATGAATGTACTTGTCTTTTAAATGGAAGCCTTGAGCATATACTCTTGTTGTTCTAAGTGTTAGATATGAATGGGTTCTGTCTTTTCTAAATGATTATGAACTTTCCAAGGGCAGGACGTCTGGTAGTGAAACATAGAATATATCTAACATGATGTAAGAATACTTTTGAGGTAGCACTCAGCCTAGAAGTTGTTCTTTTCCTCGTTAAAATCGAGGGTGCCTTAAAATAGTATCTCCCAAAGTATGTCCTTTGGTATTCTTATTTTCTATGAGAAGTTAACAAAGTTTCCAAGAGAAAACACTTCCTTTTTTTTCAAATTTTATTTTTAATTTTAATTTTTTTGAGCAAACACTTCCATGTTCAAAATTAATTTGGGAAAGGAATGTAAAAAGGTGTAGCTGCAATGGAACATAGTATGGAGGTTCCATTAAAAAATAGAACTACTGTATAATCTAGCAATACCACTATTGGGTATTTATCCAAAATCAGGCTCTCAAAGAGGTACGTGCACTCCTATGTTCATAACAGAACTATTTATAGTAGTCAAGATGCAGAAACAATTGAAATGTACATCAATGGATGAACGGATGAAAATGTGGTATATACATAAAATAAAATATTCAGACTTTAAAAAAGAAGGAAATCGGGATGCCTGCGTGGCTCAGCGGTTGGGCGTCTACCTTTGGCTCAGGGCATGATCCCGGGTCCTGAATTGAGCCCCGCATCAGGCTCCCTGCAAGGATCCTGCTTCTCCATCTATCTGTGTTTCTGACTCTCTGTCTCTCTCATGAGTAAATAAGTAAAATCTTTTTTAAAAATAAAAAAATAAAAAAGAAGGAAATATTGTCATATGCTATAACATGGACGAAACTTAAGGGCAGTATGCTAAGTGAAATGAGCCAGTTATGAAAAGACAAAGACTACTTGATTCTGCTTAGCTGAGATATCTAAAGTAGACAATTTCTTTTTTAAAGGAGATTTTATTTTTAAGTAATCTCTAAACTCATTGTGGGGCTCAGACTCACAACCAGAAATCAAGAATTGCATGCTCTCCGGATTAAGCCAGCAGGAGCCCTAAAGTAATCAGTTTCTTACAAACAAAAAATAGAGTGGTAGTTGCCAGGGACTGAGGGGAAGAGGGGAAGGGGTATTGTTGCTCACTGGGTGTAGAGTTTTAGTTTTGCAAGATGACAAAGAGATCCATTGCACACCAATGGACATATAGTTAACACAACTGTACTCTACACTTAAAAATAGCTTGATGGCAAACTTTATGATGTCTTTTTTGCCACAATAAAAAAAAATAATGTGGAAAATATCAGACACTGAATCTTCCTTTAGGCATTTGCCTTGAATATTAACATATTATTAGTGTTGAGCATCACTCCAATAGAGAAACTTGTTGACTTTTTTTTAACCCACTTATTTTCCCAGCTCATTTGACAGCAGGACTTTTTCTCATTGTTAGCAAGGGATATTTATTAACATTCTGGATGACGTTACTAATGTGTGGACTGGCAATTTGGGAAAATGCTGCTCTGCAGAGATCCTAGCCCACCACTGCACAGAGAGAAGAAAGTATTTCCAGGCAGCTGTAATAGATTCAGTTTTAGAGATAAAATATTTAACAGAGCACGTGCTGGAAAAGCCTCATCACTTTTAGTTCTTTGAACATTTATAAAAGTCATTGCAGTAGTAAATAAAAAGCACTAGCTATAGAAATATATTTTATGAAATCTGTGCTTAGTCTGATGATTCCCAAACCTGGCTGCATCTGCTGGTTACTTTAAAAAAACACAATTTAAGATTTTCTACCCAGAAATTCTGACTTAATAGATTTGAAGATCAGCCAGGTTTGGGAATCATGGCTTTAAAAGTTTCAATTTTGAATAATTGCATACAGGGAGATTGAGAATCATTTGAGATTTGCATATTTGCCCTGATATAAGGAAATGAGGGTACAGATCATGGATGAAGAGAAGATAACAAAAGATAAAGATGACTTGGACTAGAACCAGAGCACAGAACCTTTTGGCTGAGGTTTTCATGAATTCCTAAGAAAGGACAGGAAGGAAGGCAATACCCAAATCCTTTTTAGTGAGGCTTGAAATTATTTGTATATTGGTTTATACATATTCATACTAAAGTTAACTGCTTAATAAATTACACACATAGTACATTACATAAGGTAGGTTTTTCAACCTGTAGGTCATGATTTAAGTATTTTGTCTGTTATTATTGATATTAAAACTATCATTCTCCTTTGATGATTGTAATCTGGATTTTTTTGTCAATAGAGTGGGCAGACAAGCTAAAAGTTCTTCTTGTCCACTGGTACTATACCAAGACCTATTTCTTTCTGGGTTATATTCTTTAAATGTTAGACAAACACTGGGAAAGAGAGTCAAGGAATCCAGTTGTTAGAAAAAGAACTTCAAGAAGAATTAAAATAAACATGAAAATTGAGGGTATAGCATACAAATAACCTTAGGCTGCAAACTTTCTTGTTAAATCAGCATGAACTCAAACCCTATCAACCTATCAGCAATTTGATAGGTTGTAGGAGAATATGGATCATAGCAACACAAATAAAATTAATAGAATTGATGTCAGGAAACACACGATCTTTAAAAATAAAAAAAACACCTCAAAACTGAAATGATGGGACACCTGGCTGGCTCTGTCAGTAGAGCATATGACCCTTCATCTCAGAGTTGGGAGTTCAAGCCCCACATTGGGCATGGAACCTACTTAAATTTTTTTTTAAATTTTTATTTATCTATGATAGTCACACAGAGAGAGAGAGTGAGAAAGGCAGAGACACACACAGGCAGAGGGAGAAGCAGTCTCCATGCACCGGGAGCCCGACGTGGGATTCGATCCTGGGTCTCCAGGATTGCGCCCTGGGCCAAAGGCGGGCACCAAACCGCTGCTCCACCCAGGGATCCCCTTTTTTTTTAATTTTAAAAACTGAGATGGTGACCTCAGTCTGGAGATTTTAAGCTAATTCATACTCAACGTAGACCAATAGGTGCTAGAACATGAACAAGCAATAATACCTGCCCCCATTCCTCAGGGATCCTAGAATCCTTTATTTCTCTATTCTAATGTTTTATCTCTGACCTTAAAAAAAGGGGAAAAAAGGTGAGATGGGGGTAGCCAATAGGTGTGTCAGCTGGAATGCCTGGGTTCAAATATAAGTCCCAACACTTCTTGAATGATGCCAGGTAAGTTGCTTTGCCTTTCTCAGCCTCTCACCTCAACTATAACATGTAGAATTATAATCACACCTGTCTTGTGGGGTTGTGAGTTTTATTTATTTTTTTAAAAGATGTATTTATTATTTTTAGAGAGAGAAAGAAAGAGAATGAGGGGTGGGAATGACAGAGAGAAGCCCAAGCAGACTCCACTCTGAGCATGGAGCCCAATGCGGAGCTCGAGCTCACAACCCTGAGATCAGAGCCTGAACCAAAACCAAGAGTCTGACAAAACCAACTGCACCAGTTGTGAGTTTTAAATAACATATTGTAGGTAAAGCACTCAGAATAGCACCTGGCCTGTGGAAAGCACTCAATAAATGGTAGCCGTTATCATTGTTGGTCATTGGTTTTTCACCATGGGCAAGTTTCAAACTCTTTCCTGAGCCAGGATTCTAGAGACAGTAGACAGTGCAAGGCAGAGAGTAGAGTCAGGGGCTGGAAAATGACAGAGGACAAAATTTACTTGCTAAGGATTAGCTCTATCTCATGGCATTCCAATTCAATCTTAAATTTTTTCCTCACAGTTTGGATAAATCTCATTCTATATGATGTTTATTGTACTACACCTATAAGTCATTTTACATTATAAAATTAGCTTTTTTGACTGCATCAGGAAAGAAAATATCCCTGACATGCTAATTCTAATTTTTATGCCAGTAATGACTGCTGGCAAATTATTTTGTCTCTTAGACCAGAGCACTTAATATGGTAACTGCAAGAGTACTGTTAAGGGTGTCAGAGCTCATTTTCCAGGAAATTGCTGTCAGAAGAGAAGCCATCACTTAGCCGAAAGAAAGCCTTTCTCAAGATTGGCATATTTCTTATCTCCAGGAAAAGTTTTTGGGTGGGAGCTTGGGGATTAGTGTCTAGGCTGACAGGCAGAATTAGGTATTTTCCAGGTGCTGAACTCTTTATTTTTTTTATTTATTTATTTTTTTTTATGATAGTCATACACAGAGAGAGAGAGGCAGAGACATAGGCAGAGGGAGAAGCAGGCTCCATGCACCGGGAGCCCGACGTGGGATTCGATCCCGGTCTCCAGGATCGCGCCCTGGGCCAAAGGCAGGCGCCAAATCACTGCGCCACCCAGGGATCCCCTGAACTCTTTATTTTAATGTTGTCGGTGATACTTGGATTTCTCAGGCCACCCAGAAATGCTTCTGACCCATGACTTTTGTTTGTTTTGTCACTCAATATATACTTGATATACTGTAAGTCACCATGTCAAATCCCTGTTAGATTTTGTTATGATTGTACAATCGGAGAGGTAAGGAATGGTCAAGGGAAGAGGCGAATCTCCCAAGCCACAGCCTAAACGCTTCATCCTCTGCCTGCCACCTGCATTAGCTCCCACCAATCACCATCCCATATATTTTTTCTTGTCCATTATCTGTCCAAAATTCTCCATGCTTTCTTGTCCCTGATTCTTTTCTCATTAATTCATTTCATAAACATATATTGAGCACCCATGTGCGATGAACTGCACTCAAAATTGGAGTTATGACAGTGAATAGGACAAATGTGTTTCTGGGTTGAAATGCCCTTTTTCTTCCTATCTTTAAATATATCCACTATCCCTCAAGACCCAACTCCAAGTCATCCTATTGTATGTACCTGTCTCTGATTAACTCAACCTACAGGACCTCTACTTGCTCTCAGCTAGCACTTATTGGTATACCATTCACTTGACTCTCATCACATACTCTATTTTATAGTAGTTGCTAAAAATGCTTCTGGCCCAAGGACACCTGGTTGGCTCAATCCATTAAGTGTCCCATTCTTGATTTTGGCTCAGGCCGTGATCTCTGTCAGGGTCATGAGATTGAGCCCTATGCCCAGTTTCACATTCAGTGGGAAGTCCGCTTGGAATTCTCTCTCCTTCTTCCTCTGCCCCTCCCCCCACTCACATGTGCTTGCTCTCTCTCTCTCTCTCTCTCTCAAATAAATAAATAAATCTTTAAAAAATGCCTCTGGCTGCAAATATTAGAGTGCCTAATTAATAGCAGCTGATCCATAGGACTGTCAAAAAGGAAAATTGATCTGGAGTCTTAACAATGTCATTAAGGAGCCAAGCTGCTTTGATGCTTCCAGTGCCTTCCTCAGTGAGCCAGTGATGTCTTCCCCTATAGTCTGAAAATGGCTGTTGAAGCTCCTAGTACCACCTCATGACATTACAGTGTCCAAAGCAGGATGCAACAGCGGCACCAAAAGAGCCTCCTTCTTCCATGACTTTTTCAGAAGCCACAGGCAATTTAGTCACTGTCAAAGGGTTACAGAGTTGCCATTCCTGGCTTAAATCATTATGATTCACCTTGTAGATCTGGACATATTGCTGCCAGAACAATATTGGGGATTTATTAGGAGGGAAAGAGTGAGAAATGACTGTTGGCTAGGAAACCAACCACGTATGCCACTGTGTTTATGATTTTGATTTGTACATTTATTGGTTATGTTACCTTGGACAAATTGGCTACCCTTTCTAATTCTCAGTTAATACATCTACAAAATTAGGCATAATGATACCTTTCTCACAGGGCATCAAATGAAATACTGCTTCTGAAAATGCCTCACAAGTAGTAGATACTCAGATGTTTCCTAAAGAAATAGCTTAGGCATGGCTCTAGAATAACAGACCTCCAACCATGCTCCTAGATTCTCATCTATCTTTGTCTCAGCTTATATAAATAATTATATGAAGCTTTGCAATGTTGGTTCTGTGTATATGCTAAATAAGTGATTGCCTATGATTGTAATACGTGGAGTATTAAAAGAGACTCTCAAATCTAAAAATGTCTTCTTAGCAACTCCTGTGGCTCCTGCCTCCTGTTATAATTTGATGATCCTTAGAAGATAACACAGAGATATATTTGTCAGGCAGTAATGTGTTAGTATGAATTTTTTAATCAGATCTTTTTCAGTGATAGCTTAGAGTAAGTTGAAGGATGAGGGATAGGTTTAGAAACCACATACAGTATGATTAGCTCATTTTTTCCATTCACATTCCAGAGCTCAAGATATAAGAAATAAGTTCATTCTAATATCCAACTTCAATCTAATGTGTTAAATAGCCTAGTTATGAGTAGACTTTCACATCTGGATCAAACTCTGTAATCACACAGATCTGAGTTTGAATTCCATCTCTGACTCAGAGTGTGATTGTGAGCAACTCACCTAGCCTCTCTGAGCTGTGTTATCTACCTGTAAACTAGTTGAAAATAGTGGCAATAACCTTATAGAGTTCAAACCATTAAATAAAACTATATAAATGGACTCAGTGTGTATCTGGTACACATTAAGTGTGTCCAAGTGTTCACTACTAGTATTGTTATTTATTAATATCAATCTTATCATCAAAATCATCTTAGAGTATAGAAATAGCAGGGAAGTTGATTCTTACCTTGCCTTTGAAGAAATGGACACATAAAGTTTAACTCATTTTCTTTACACCTTATAGGAAGGTAATGATAGAGCTGGGACTAGAATCTAGGCCTTTAGCATAGAGCCAGAGGTTCTTCTCCCTAGATTAAAGAGTTTCTCAAAGACCTCTGTGCTCTTCCTGACCAAAACTGATTTTTAATGACACAGCTAATTTTTGGCAGCTAATTTTATAAAAGAATAGTAGAATAGATTTTTATTTAATTGGTTTTTTTTTTTACAGTTTTTAAAAGGTTATTATTTATTTATTTATTTATTTATTTATTTATTTATTTTAGAGAGAATGGGCATGTATATGGCCTGGGGGACAAGCAGAGGGAGAGGGGCAAGCAGATTTATGTGCTGAGTGTGGAGCCCATGATCCCAGGACTCCGAAATCATGACCTGAGCTGATATCAAGAGTTAGACACTCAACCACAGAGCTACCCAGATGCCTTGGATACTAGTTTTTTTTTTAACAAGCAATGTATTCCACACTCATGTCTTTTATATACCACTTCATCCTTACTCAGGCTCAGGATGATTCAAGCTCATACATGGAGACTTGGAGTCAGAAGTGAGGCAAAGATGGTCTGTGGCAGGACAGAATAACCTTGTTGGTCTTGTTCACTATTATATGCCCAGCACTTAGCACAGAGCATATCACATGGTAGGCGCTCAATAAATGTAAAATAAATGAATTATTTGGTATTTTTTAAGAGCTGAAAATGTAATGGTTAGAGGTTTTTTTTTCAGTTTGTATAAAAGTATCATGAATCTGCCTGATTTTTACAATAGGGTCATTTGAACAACATGTATTTTCTAAAGACTCTTAGAACATAGGAATGAACCAGACAGGCTTGGATTTTTAATTTTTCCAGATCTGGAATTTGGACAAGTTTGCATTTCATACAGAATTTGCCTTTAACATTGGTCTTCTCTCAAACTGCTCACAAATCACTTCCTGCAGTGAAAGCTAATTTTCTAAAGGAGCAGCAAAGCTCAATCCTTGGGGGCAAACTCAGCAAGGTCTTTCTGGCTTTTTGAGGAATGAAATATTTAGACAGTGGTTTAACTTTTTTCTTAGAATAGTCAGCACAGATGTAGTGCCTTGAAAAGCTAATGGATGAAGTAACTCTGAATTTGGAAAAGATGACAGTCTCTTTAACAATGGCATTCCGTAGTCAAAACTGTCATTATTCTTGGGACTCCTGGGTGGCTCAGTCAGTTGAGCATCCAACTCTTGGTTTTGACTCAGGTCATAATCTCATGGGGCATGAAATCGAGCCTTAAGTGGGCTCCGTGCTCAGCTGGAGTCCACTTATGATTCTCTCCCTCTGCCCTTTCCCCCACTTGTGCTCTCTGTCAAATAAATAAATAAAATCTTAAAAAAACTAAAGACTGTCAGTTATTCTCTCCTGCCACCTCTATCAGGTTCCTGATAGTGTTTCTGTTTTCTTCTCTATCCCTAATCCCAGAAAAGGGCTTCTTCTCAGTCCTCTTAGATATCACTGTATGTATATATATATATAAAATATTTAGACAGTGGTTTAACTTTTTTATGTGTATATATATATATATATATATGTATATAAAATTGCTCATTAACTAATTCACTCCCTTGTCATTGTTTTAACTGTCATTTGCTTACTGAGTGTTTGCTTTCTGCCAGGCCCTGGTAGAAATCCTGAGGAGTCAGAGAGGAGTGAGGCATATTCCGTGCCCTCAAGTAATTCACAACCTCATGGAGGTAGACAAGCAAACATATAAATTATAAAGCAACAGAATTAAGTGCTATTACTGAGATATGAGCCAAATGCTGTAGGAACCTAAACGCTCTGTCTCCCAAGAGTGTTTGATTTATCATCTTTATCTAATTCTGAAGGAGAATGCAAAGTCCTCATTAAATGACTTCAAGCCCCATAGAACAGGCTGGAGAGATATTTTTGGCAAAGGGCACCTTCCTGTTGTCCCTGAAATAACACGAAGTGGCTGCATACCCCATCTTGCTAATAATAGTATGTCTTCCAGAAAATTAGTAATAGAGCATCTGGCTCAAAAGGAAGTGCTCCCATCAGTTAGCTGGAAGAAAGACATGTCTTTTGCAAGGTATCTGAAGCAGTTCTGGGGATGAAGGTAGCATGACTTGCAGGGTTACCTACTTTGGGGGATTGCCTCTAAAGCAATTATCTCACCTGCATGGCAAGTTTAATGGAAACTAGGCAACTGAAATAATGGAAAGTAAAAGAGTTTCTATGAGCACAAAGATATGAAAAGTTGTTGGGTCTTTTACCAGCCCAAAGGGTCCCATTCAGAAGTACTCTTTTTCCTTTTCCAAAGGGATCCTGCCATCCCACAGCTCAACAGTGGAGAAGTGCCCCTGAGATCAGGCCCTGGGTCTGAAAGGTTTTACATATGACCTGCCTAACAGTGGAAAGTGTTTAGCAATGTTGCCTCTTAACAAAATAACAAGCAAACAAAAACCATAAAAATAAACAAAAAAAATCTCTCTTCTTCAAGGCATGTGTGTGTTGGGGAACCTACAAATGAGGAGTCCTGAGTTTGTTGTGGACTTGTAAGATACTTTACCTTTAAGTGATGTATCATTTTGTCTTTCCTTAATGTTAAAATTAGTGATGATATTGTTTTCTTGTGGATGTTGATGTCATGTGTGGACACAATCTTTGCCAAACCATTAATCTCTTAGTAATAGTGTGGGAAAACAGTAGCATGCTCTCCTCTCTAGGTTGGAATATCATTTATTTTTTAAAAAGATTTATTTATTTATTTATTTATTTATTTATTTATTTATTTGAGACACAGAGAGAGGCAGAGACACAGGTAGAGGGAGAAGCAGGCTCCATGCAGGGAGCCTGATGTGGGACTTGACCCTGGGTCTCCAGGATCACGTCCTGGGCTGAAGGCAGGCGCTAAACTGCTGAGCCACCCAGGCATCCCTCATTTATTTTAAGGTGTATTCACAAGTGCAATGAAAAATTCAGGACATCTGGTGCTATAGACTGAATGCTTGTGTCTCCTCAAAATTCAAATGTTGAAACCAAATTCCTATGGCAGGTAAAAGTGGGGACTTTGGGAGGTGATTAGGTCATGATGGAGGAGCCCTCATGAATGGGATTAGTATTTTTACCAAAGACACTCTAGAGAGCTCCCTTGCCCCTTCCACCATGTGGGACACAGCAAAAAGTTGGCCATCGATGAACCAGAAAGAAGGCTTTCATCAGACATAGAACCTGTGGACACCCTGATCTTGGATTTCCTATATTCTCAAACTGTGAAAAACAAATGTTTAAACCACTCAGCCTGTGGCGTTTTTGTTATAGCAGCCCAAGAGTACTAAGACATGTGGTTTCCAATCCAGCATGTAAGGAGGTTGGAAGTTGCCACTGCATCCTAACAAGTAAAATGTCAAACAGACTGAAAAATTAACGACTCTTCTTAGATCTGTCAGAGAAGTAAGGTCAAAGGCAAACTGCTACCCCCCAAATTGGAGAGACAGACAGATGAATATGAATAATCACAACTTACCAGAGCAGAAATCTGCAAGTAGAAGCCTCTGCAAGAATCAGTGATGGGGGTCACCTGGGTGGCTCAGTGGTTGAGCATCTGCCTTCATCTCAGGTGGTGATCCCAGAGTCCTAGGATCGAGTCCCGCATTGGGTTCCCTATAGAGAGCCTGCTTCTCCCTCTGCCTATGTTTCTGCCTCTCTCTCAGTGTCTTTCATGAATAAATAAATAAAATCTTAAAAAAAAAGAACCAGCGATGGAGTAGGAAATTCTGAATGATAATTGACAAATTCTGGGATGATTAATATAGATAAGTGGGAGAGTTAAAAACTCCAGGAGGACCCAGGCATAGGGAGGTATCCACAATTTTATGAATGTTATCTCAAAGCACTTGACCTGGTTTTAATAGTGAATATCGGAGAAAAATTCCCTCATGCTTTTTGTAGCAGGAGTGGGGGTGGAGGGAGAAGTAACCATTTTGAAATAGCCAGAACATTGAGCTATCCTCTTGAGCTGCTATGACAAAAATGCTATTCTACTAAATAAGGCCTTCCCTCAGGATAAATTATTTCACCAGAGCCTAAACTATTGGGTTTTTGTTTTTTGTTTTTCATTTTTCAGAGACTAACTTCCCTCAACCAGAGGGAAGGGAAATAATGCAACTCCTCTCTGGCTTTCCACATGCTAAAAGGGAAGGACCCAATTCTAGCCCTCTCTATCCATTATGTGCCACCTAAGGGGGTGAAAATAAAAGCAACACTTGTGAAGTTTGCAATCTAGAGGCATAGGCTCACTAAAAAACAGATATCTAATCATAGGGCTGTGGAACACTTGCACTCCTCCTCCCTGGCAACTTACCACCACATTACTGAAGGCCTTTTTGGAGTATTGACTTTTACACAGTACATCATCTCCTACTATCAAGGCAAATGCCAAGGTAGCACAACAGGACTCCGATATGGCCGGGACACTGGACTTGTTAGACTGAGAATTTAAAACAACTGTGATTAATATGCTAAAGGCTCTAATGGGTAGATAGCCTGCAAGAACAGGTGGTAATGTAAACAGAGAGATGAAATTGTAAGACAGAATAGAAAATAAATAAATGCTAGAGATAAAAAACACAGCAACAGAAAAGAAGAATGCCTTTGATAGGCTCAGTAGTAGACTGGACATGGCTGAAGGATGAATCACTGAGCTTGAACATTACCTCAATAGAAACTCCAAAAATGGAAAAGTTAGAAAAAATACCAAAAAAAAAAAAATCCGAGATATCTAAGAATCATGAGACAACTGAAAAAGATATAATGTATGTGTAAAGTGAATACCAGAAAGAGAAGAAAGAAAGGAACCAAACAAATATCTAGGAAGCTGAAAGAACACCAAGCGAGATAAATAATAGCGACAACAACAAGCTAAAATTACACTTAGGGATATTATACTCAGACTGCAGAAAAATCAAAGATAAAGACAGAAATCTTGAAAGAAGCCAGAGGGGGAAATACCTTATCTATAGAGGAGCAAAGATAAGAATTTACATCTGACTTCTCAAAAGCAATGCAAGAAAGTAGAGATTGGAGTGAAATATTTGAAGTGTTGAGAAAAAACAAAAAAACCACCACAGGGCACCTGGGTTGCTCAGTCAGTTAAGCATCCAACTCGATTTCAGCTCAGGTCATGATCTCAGGGTCATGGGATTGAGCCCCATGTCAGGTTTCACACTTAGTGGAGAGTCTGCTGGAGATTCTTTTCTTTTCTCTCCGCCCCTACACTCCGCCCCCGCTTGCACATGTGCTCGCTCTCTCTCTCTCAAATAATAAATACATAAATCTTAAAAAAAAACCCACCAACTTAGAATTATGTACTCTGCAAAATTATTCTTCAAAAGTGGTGGAAGACTCAATATTGTCAAGATGTGAATTCTTCCAAACTTGATCTGTAGATTCAATGCAATCCCAATCAAAATCCCATTGGGTTACTTTGTGGATATTGACAAACTGATTTTAAAGTTTACATAGAGAAACAAAAATTCCAAAATAGCCATCACAGTATTGTAGGACAAGAACAAAGTTGGAAGACTGATACTTTCTGATTTCAAGGGTTAGTATAAAGTTAATCAAGAAAATGCAGTATTGGCAAAAGAATAAACAAAAACAGGAAACGAGGTACAGAGCCCAGAAATAGACTCACATAAATATAATCAACTGATCTTTGACAAATGGGCAAAGGCAATAAAAAGCAGGAAAGATAATCTTTTTAACAAATGGTGCTAGACCAACTGGACATCTACATATGATGATACAAATCTAAGCATAGACTCTCCACTCATTACAAAAATTAACACAAAATAAGTCTTAGAGCTACATGCAAAATGTAAAACTATGAAACTCTAAGAAGATAACATAGGGCAAAACCTAGATGACCTTGGGTTTGGTGATAGCTTGTTATACAAAACATCAAAGCAAACTGAATCCAACAATGAGATTATTCAATTTGTCCAAAGGCACTAATTACGGGACCAAAGGTATGATCCATGAAAGAAATAATTGATACGCTGGAATTTCTTAAAATGAAGAACTTTTGCTCTATCAAAAGCACTATCATGGGAATGAGAAGACAAGTCACAGTCTAGGAGAATATATTTGAAAAGACCTATTTGTTAAAGGACTGCTATCCAAAAAATATATGTCCTAAAGCTCAACAATAAGGAAGAAAACAACCTGATTTAAAAATAGGCTAAAGACCTTAACAAATACCTCATCAAAGAAGATATACAGATGGCAAAGAACCATAGGAAAAGATGCTCCACATCTTTCTCAAAAGAAATAAAATCTTTAATATAACTTTAAAGTTTTAGATTTACAGAAAAATTGTGATGATAACACAGAGTTCCCATCTGCCCCACAGCCAGTTTCCCCTATTATGACTGTCTTACAACAGTATGGTACATTTGTCACAACTAATGAAGCAATGTTGGTACATTATAATTAACTAAATCCAGATTTTAGTCAGATTACCTTAGTTTTTAACTGAATGTTCTTTTTTTGTTCCAGTATCTCACGTAGGATACTAAATCATAATTCATTGCCATTTCCTGAGCTCCTCTTGGCTGTGACAAGTTTTTTCCTTTTGTTTTTGATGACTTTACAAGTGTTAGAGAGTACTGGTTAGGCATTTTGTAGAATGTGCCTGTATTCTGATTTGTCTGATGTTCTTCTCATGATTAGGCCCTCTGGGTTTTAGGGAAGAAGATCACAGAGGTAAAATGTCCTTCTCTTCAGGTTATGTCAATGGTATCTAACATCAACATGATTTATCACTTTAAAAAAAATTCTATTTATTTATTTGAGAGAGAGCAAGAGAGAATGAGAGAGCACAAGCAGGGGGAACAGCAGAGGGAGAGGGAGAAACAGGCTGTCCACCCAGCTGGGAGCTCATCTCGGGGCTCGATTCCATGACCCCAGCAGAAGGCAGGTGCTTAACTGATGGAACTATCCAAGCGCCCCTGATTGATCACTGTTGATGTTGATCTTGATCACCTGGTTGAGATGACTCGGGATCCCCCCACCCAATCCCCGTTTCCATACTGAAGTTTTTGGAAGGAAGTCACTGTGCATCGTGTATACCACCCTTAAAGAATGGGTAGTGCTACTCCATTTCCTTGAAAGTGGAATATTTACATGAAGTATTTGTAATTCTTATGCATGTGAGATTTGTCTCCTCTCCCACATTCATTTATTTAATCATTCATTTATATCAGTATGGATTCATGAATTTATATTTAATTCTTGGGTTATAATCCAACATAAATTTTTTTATTCTGTTGCTCAAATTGTTCCAGCTTTGTTCACTGGGAACTCTTTCAGTAGCTTCCTATATCCCTTTGGCATACCTGATCAGACTGTGTGTGTGTGTGTGTGTGTGTGTGTGTGTGTGTGTATGAGTACCTACTTTCTGGCACAAGATGCTTTAGGCTCACTTCTATATATTTTCTGCTCCAGGCCTAAGATCAGTCTTTTTTCTTTTTCAAGATCACTAATTTTGATATTAGAACCCAAGATCTGAGGATTGAGTGTATTCCCTGGGTCTTATTTTATGACTCATTTTTCTCTTCCTTCCCTTAAAAAGATTTCTTTTTTAAAAAAGATTTATTTATTTATTTATTTGAAAGAGAAAGAAAGCAGTGGGGAGGGGCAGAATGGGAGGGAGAGAGTCCCAAGTTGACTCCACACAAAGACCCATATGGGGCTTGATCTCATGGCCCTGAGATCATGACTTGAGCCAAAATCAAGAGCCAGTCACTTAACTGACTGAGCCACCTGGGCACCCTTAAAAAAGGTTTCTTAAACTTTGCACTATTAACATTTTTAGCCCCAAATACTTTTTTGTGGAGAATTATCTTTGGTATTGTAGGATATTTAGCTGTATTCCTAGCCCCTACCCAGTAGATGCCAGTAGCATTGCCTCAGTTGTGACAATCAGAAATGTCTCCAGACATTTCAGATATCTTTGAGAGGCAAATTATCTCCATTTGAAAACCACTGCTCTACATGTACTTGTTTTTCAGGACCTCATATTCTTGGCTCTCTTCTTTTCTCATTACTTATGCTATTCTTGAGAAAACTCAGCCATTCTCTTTGTTTTCACTGCCACCCATAAACCGATGTCTTTCAAATATATATATATATATATATATATATATATATATATATATATATATATATATAATTTCTTTCTGAAGGGCAGGAATGTGTATCTCCACTTGGATGTCTTATACTTCTATAGGTACGTCAAAGAAAACATGTTCAAAGTGTACCCCATTGTTAAGAAAGAATCCTCTAATCTCATAGAGAATACAAAGAAATAACAAAATGCCAAAAGGGATGATTGAGCAAGCAAACATATCCGTTTGCCATAGTGTCATATGTGTCAAGAGAAGACAATTTGAGTCAATTTTTCAGAGATGCTACCAAGCAATTGCATGGTAGTGACATGGTTGTCAGGCCTTGACCTACTTCATCATTTATATAACCAGCTACAGAGAAGGCTTAGGGACAGAGAATGGTTAGCACTTGCAGTTTGACCTACTGAGCAATATCTGCATGGTTGGTTGGGCCCATGGCAGACCGTCTCCAACTCCTGTCATTTGCCTCTATTGCAACTCCTCATAGCCCTTTGCTTCTTTCTTGTTTCTGTTAATGGTATTACCATCCCCTTCCTTGCATGTAGTAGGAAAACTAAGAGCTACCTTTGATTCTTTGATCTTTGTGATAATTAATCAATTCCCAAGTCTGTTATCTCTAAAATCTTTCGTATTAATCTCATAGTCCCCTCCATTGCCATCACTTTAGTCAAAGGCACCACCATTTGTCACCATGATTATTGTAGTAGTCTCTCTGATAGTTTCCCATGTTCATCTTTTTTTTCCCCAAGATTTTATTTATTTGAGAGAGAGAGAGAAAGAGAGGGCGCACACACAAGCAGGGGCAGAGGGAGAGGGGGAAGAAGAAGCTGACTTCCCGCTGAGCAGGAAGTCCAATGCAGGGCTCTATCCTGGAATCCTGGGATCATGATCCAACCTGTAGTTTGTTCTCTAGATGGCTGTCACAGAGATCATTCAACAAGCACATTTGATCATATAACACTGAAACTAAATGAATTTTAATGGCCCAGTCTTGGTTATGCTTGTATTGAAAGAAAGAGATCTAGCCAGGAACCCCATTCTCTATTCCAATTATTTACTCTGAAATAGCAGTATTAGTATTAACATTTATTTCTTGAACACTTATTATTTGCCAGCTGCTATGCTGAGTAATTTACACGTATATTGTCTCATCGAACCCTTACAGGTAGGTGTTATTATTATATACATTTTATAGATGGGAAAACTGAAGGTGGGAGTTCTGATGACCCAGGCCAGAAGTACGAAGCTGAGACTGGAGCAGAGCTCTTTCCACCTTCATTATACTCCCTCAGGAGAATGTTGGACAATAGGGTAGAAGAGGAGCTTGGGTTAGTGTTGAGAATGAAAAGAAGCTTCTTTTGAAATACTACATTTCTTACCAGGATCTTCTACTTAGTCTGAACAAAATATGCTGTTAACCATTCAATGCTCTCATTGTTCATCCCAGGATTACAGTAGGTTTCACAGAAGTGATGCCTCTCAGTGGCATATGTTCAGTTTAATTGGGGAACCTAGCTAAGCTGGAGGTAAGAAGATCTGAAAGAGAGAGAGAGAGAGAGAGCAAGAGCACTGTATTTTCAACAGTGAATAGAAATGAGGTCTTCAGCATCTCTTACTGCAATTAGGTTTTAGGAGCTTCAGAGTAAGGAGTACTTTATATGGAAATTCTCATTTGGATCAACTTTTTTGACTTTTGGTGAATTCTCTTCCATGAAGTTTGTTTGTCTAAGTCAAGTACGTTGGGAAATGGATGCCCTCTGTAGGGGTTGAGCTTTGTTTTATTTTTGAGGCAGTGGTTCTCAAATGTGATCCTGGGACAGCATCATCTGGGAACTTTTTAGAAATGCAAATTCTTGGGCCTCAGCCTAAAATTCAGAAACTCTAGGTGCAGAGCCCATGTTTTATCAGGTCCTTCAATGATTTTTGGTGCCTATTACAGTTTGAGAACCACTAGTCTGAGCAATCTTTGGTACAAGAGCTATGTGTTCTCTCCTTGATCTGCTTATGAGGAAAACTGTATTGTACTAGTGACTTGTTAATAGGTAATTTGTTGCATAATTTGGAGGTATAGCAGTCCTCAGAAGAGAGTCCATTGTCTCAATTTCATAGCCCTGCTCTCAAGAAATGTATAAATCATCCTCCTGGGACTGAGGGAGGAGACATTTATGTGGTACAACACTGATGCATGCTAAAATTAAAAAATCACTACCTAAAGCCTTCAGCTAACAATTCCAGTAGCTGCCCCCAAGTGGATGGTGTCAAATTAGACTCACAGGTTCGGTACAATAGTGAATTTACCCAGACAAGGATCCCTTAAAACATACAAGAAATAAGAATTTAGGCTCCTCCACTTTTTCTACAGAAATATGACTGGTTCTAAAATTACTATCTAGATATGGAAATGTATCAGTTACATGGGGGGGGGGAAGCAAATTGCAGAAAATCTGTAGAGTGCGTTCACATTAAAAACAAGCAAACAAACCTAGGCTTATGTGTTTGCATATGCAAAGGAAAAGTCTTTTTTTCTTAGATTTTATTTATTCCTGAGAGACACAGAGAGAAGCATCGACATAGGCAGAGAGAGAACCAGGTTTCCTGCAGGGACCTCAGTGAGGGACTGACCCCAGGACCCCGGATCAAGACCTGAGTCTAAGGCAGACGCTCAACCACTGAGCCTCCCAGGGGCCCCTAAAGGAAAACTTAAAGAATACACATTTAACAGTGGCTACCTAGAGTAGTGGGGCAGAATGAACTACTTTCAAATTTCACTTTACGCACTTTCCTAGTTTTGAATTTGTCGCCATGACTATATATTATGAGTAAAATATTTTTAAAGAGGCCAGTTTTTTAAATGGAAAAAGTACTCACATGATAATTCAAATACATTCAAAGTACATTCAAAAAAGGGGTGCTTGGGTGGCTCAGTCTGTTCAGAGTCTGCCTATGGCTCAGGTCATGATCTTGGCCTCCTGGGATTGAGCCCCACATGGGAATCCCTGCTTAGCGAGGAGCCTGCTTCTCCCTCTCCCTCTGCCCCTTGCCTCTGCTCATGTTCTCTCACGCTCTGTCAAATAAGTAAATAAAATATAAAACAAAAAACAAAACAAAACAAAGTACATTCAAAGTACAAAAGAGTAGGCCATGGTAATAAATGTTCTTAAACTTTTGAACTTAAATATTTTTTAAAAATGCCTATTTCACTTATAAGCAACAGTAGTTCGTACATATAGAGAATGCTCCTAAATACCAAAATGTGCTGTGGAAATATATCTGAAGTTAGAATGGATAAGATCTTGTATACAAGAGAGGGAAAAAAAGCCGGGCAAACGTGTAACACTCATTATATCAAACCTAGGTACAGAATATGGATGAAATTAAAAAAAAATACTACCACTACTTAGATTGGTCTTTCCCACTAAATTCAACTGTTATTAATCACCTGAAATAAAGCTTCGTGTTTCTTTCCCTGTTCAAGAAATCGTTTACCGTTCTCAGCTACAATGCTTCCAAGCATTGAAAAGGTCTGGCACTCTGTATTTTCACAGTATCCTGCCGAGGGCTGGCAGTTTTCTTAAGCTACTACTCTAACTAACAATCCTCAAGCTAACAATGGTCCAATATCCAAGTTCTGCCTCCCTAAGCTATAGGTTTCAAAAGCTGTTAACTGTCTTTTCTATCCTTTCTGGAAACAACTTACTTAGTGCTGCTAATTAGATTTGGAGAGCTGTGGCAGTTCTTTGCCTTCTTTTCTTTAATATTCACAGCAAAGAAGGCTTTCGGGTTCTCCCCCCTTTGTGTTTATTTTCCCCCTAAATGCCTTGCCTCTAATCAGAGAAAAGCTCCTGTGGAAACCAAGTTACCAACTCATTCAATTGACTTCCCCTTCTTCTAGATGAATGGCTCATATCCATAGAAATAGGGTTCATTATCATAACGCTTTGGGTTTAATATTTTCCCCAATCTGCCACAGACCTTAACTAGGCCTACTTTTAATTCAGACTGGACTGCCTTTAAAAAACCCTTTGACCTTTACTCGCCAAGTGTTTTAAAAGATTTAAATATAACAGGCAGTTTTATTTAAAGACTAATGATCATAGGGGAAGAGAGGAAAAAATAAAACAAGACGAAATCATAGAGGGAGACTAACCATAAAAGACTCTTAACCATGGAGAACAAACTGAGGGTGGCTGGAGAGGAGAGGGATGGGGAGACGGAGTAACTGGTTGATGGGTTTTAAGGAGGGCATGTGATGTAATGAACACTGAGTATTATATGAGAGTGATGAATCACTGACCTCTATCTCTGAAACCAATAAAACGTTATATGTTGATTAATTGAATTTAAATAAAATTAAGGGAAAAAATAAAGGGACTTTGTTAAGATGCTAAAAAGAAAGAAAGAAAGAGACTAAGGCAGTCCTCCCTTCCACTGCACCTATGCTAAATTTGGAACAACGAGAAGATTAGAAGAGGAAGAATGGCATGTCAGTTCAGAAGGAATATTACATATTTTCCTTACTGGCATAATAGATACCCATCCTGAATTAAACAGCTAATGTCATGTGCAATGGCAAAACACCTTCATGTATTCCTATTAAAATCAGAAATGAGAAGAACGGCTGTCACGATTACAATGTATTTATTTTCTTATTTCCTAACCAGTGCAATAAAACAGGAAACAAATGAGACATTCTAGAAATCAGGAGACACGATTAATATCTGCAAACAAGATGATTCCCTCACCCAAGAGAATCTAAAGGAAATGCATTTAGAATAGGTGTTTAAGTTTACCAGTTTCCCTTAACATTTCAGTAATCACTCATAAAACACACTGTAGAGTCTATTTCCCATGACACTTAAACAGAAAAGATCTAGGCATAATTTCAAACAACAAATGTACAGGACCTATATGGAAAAAAAAAACACAAAACTTTAAAAATATACTTGAAAAGGATGAGAATACAAAAATGTTGTAGTTGTTAATTCCTCTCAAATTGATGCATGGTTTTAATAAAATTTACAGTAAAAATCCCAGAGATTATTTTTGTACCAGCATGAATCCATGCTAACGAATTGATAGCCAAGAACATCAAGTATATTCTACAAATGAAAGCTAATGAGGCAGATTTACCCTCACAAGTCATAGAAACGGGTTCAAGAACTACAATAACTAAAACAGTATGGTACTTTGTACACGGAGTTTTAAAAAGTCAACAAGAAAATGTGACAGACCATTGAGCCCCTTGATCGTGAAACAGAGTTTAGTACATTTCACCCCAAGTTCAGGTATGTGCCATCTTGGACCTGTGTTAGCACAGTGATAAAAGAATTTGTGTTGTGGCAGCTGTTGCTTTCCTGCTGGGCTCCTGGATTATTTTGAAGGGAACACTGCCAGAAAGTCAGAGTCCTTGACAGTCTGTAAACTCCTTGGGAAAGTTAGTGGGCATAGTTTTCATAAACAGGGATTTCTTCTAATGCTTCCTTCTCCTTAAGTGAATGTATATGCAACAAAGGTTGGATTGCTTATTTTGGCAGATTGCCTTAAATATTTAGTAGGTTAGCATTACCTCTGGATTTTCCTTTTGTAGGTTTGAGGTTAAAACAGAAGTATCCCACCATTCCTACTTTCTGATCTAAAGAATCTTTTAAAAAGTATTTTATTCAAGATTTTATTCCCTTGGAGTAGTTATCCACATTAGCACATCTGTTAATGCAGCATCATAGCCATCTTTTGGCAGGCTTCATTTTAAGAGCAAAGGACATAAGTGGATTCCAATTTCAGATCCTTTGCTTTAATCTAACTACAATGTATATAGGGCCAAATAAATACCTTTAAAAATAATTTACAGTATACAAAATTATGTCTGTATAAGAAAAGGCAGTTATTCTCAACCAATAAGCACCAAATTGAAGAGAAAGTATTTTTAAAAGCCTTGCTTTATATTTTCTTTTATTTCATCAAGTAATACTTGATGTAAAAAAAAAGAAATACTTGATGTTGATGCTATCTACAATTATATTTACTTCTTTCTAAAACATTCTATGGTTGCACTCAAGTTTATAACTATGGTTGAAATCAGGTCCTTATTTTATGCTGGCTAATTTAGTCTTATTTTCCATATATAAAGAAAACTATAAATTTTGGCAACAAATTATCTGCTTATCATTTATTTGAATATTTATTAATTATGTACCAGTTGTCAGGTTCTATATTAGATAATACATTGTTAGAGGCACCCGCCTAGCTTAGTTGGTAAAGCATGCAACTCTTGACTTTGGGATCGTTGAGTTCAAGCCCTGTTGGATGTAGAGATTACTTTAATAAATAAGTAAAAACCTTAAAAAACACATAATACATCGTTACAATAAAATAGATATTCTCTGCCCTCATGAATCAGTCTGAGGGAGACAGACAACAGACATTTAAGTGGCCAAATAGATATATAATTTTGCAAATGTTGATAAATTCTATGAAAGATGTTAACAGAGTACACAAAGAGAGAAAGTTGTTGGAGTTACATACTTTAATTTGGCTTTTAGCTTAAGTGTAAGGGAAGCCCTTTCTTTGGAGGCAGTATTTAAGCTGAGATTTGAAGAATGAGGAGCCAGCCATGGAGACTAGTGGGTGGCATGGTGGGTGGACTAGTGTTCTGTGAGGAAGGAAAATCTCTATGAAAGTGTAAGACATGCTGAGGTAATTGAAAAGGTCAGTGTGGCTGAAGCTTTGAAGAGATAGTTGGACAGTAGCATGAGATGAAATGGGAATAGTAGGCAGGGACAAGATTATGTAGGTCTGTTGTAAAGTATTTGCAGTTTATTTTAAATGCAAAGGAAAGCAGTTATAGGGTCTTAACCTGAGAAGTCATTTGATCAGATTTAGAGAGAGAGCTAGAGAGAGACTGTGTGCTTGCAAGTGGGAAGGCAGGGGAGGGGGAGAGGTAAAGAGAAGGGGAAAGAATCTTAAGCAGGCTCCACCCCAAAGTGGGGCTTGATCTCACAACCCTGAGATTATGACCTGAGCCAAAATCAACAGTCTGATACTTAACCGACTGAGCTAATCAGGTACCCCCAAATTTACATTTTTTAAATTAGCAATTTGACGTTAGTATGGACAATGGATGCATGTAGGAAAGAATGGGTATTGGGAGAAGTTGACTAATGATTTCTGGCTGATGAGAGGTGTGCCCAAATAACCAAATTAGCCCTTAAATGAGCAAAACAATTTGATCTCAAACTACCATGTTTTGTTGAACCCACACTACACTTATTGTGGTTCTCTTTAAGGAATTATG
The DNA here is from genome assembly GCF_018345385.1 of Vulpes lagopus. NCBI lineage: Eukaryota > Metazoa > Chordata > Mammalia > Carnivora > Canidae > Vulpes > Vulpes lagopus. The sequence continues at coordinate 85,776,173 of NC_054848.1, forward strand.
TATATGCTTTGATAGGATTACACAAGGTAATAAACTGACAATATGCTTCTCTATCTTTGTTTATGAAATATGTTAAGCATACTACTCTATACTCTACCAAAAGGTGCATTTCTTACCTAGCTTCCATTGTGAAAGCTAAGTTCATATATGATTTATATTTAGGTTATGCATATTTATGATTAAGTAATGAAGGATACCATTACTTTTTGACCGAATCACCCTGGATTCAATTTTATAGAGTGTATCCAAGGAAAGGATGTTTAGAAGAAATTTCTATGATACTCAACCACACTAACCAACTCTCTGGATGGATTTTCTCCAGTAACTTCTTTTAGCAATCTAGCTATTTATGTGTTAACAAAACCATTTGAATGAACAAATACCTAGGGATGTCTTATAAGTTCAGTAGAGTGACAAATGTGGTTAGGAATAAACATTAGTTTCATTAGAAATTGTTATATTTAATGAGAATATAAAGAGTTTTTGGCATCATAAAATTGTGATCATGGTTTCTGGTTGATTGCTCCCTGGAGACACAGAGAAACCCAGTAACCTGGGATGTCCTAACCATCTGTTGGGCCAACGACATGCTAGTGAGTTCTACTCTGCAAACGAAGAGAGGACAAATGGAACTTAGTATTTCTAAAAAGCAAAGAGGTCTATCCAAAAGAAAGAGGTAAATAGTCCCTGATAATTTGAAGGAGCTACCATGACTAGAAACGTTACAAGGAGAGTTTGGGCAACTGCCACATGGAAGTCTAGCATAAGCAAGGGGCAAAGAGGATAAGATGGAGGGACTACTATCCAGAAAGGAATACAAAACAAGTTCTAAAAGAAACTAAGGATCCCGCCCGTCTGAAAGTGGTGTCCACTCAAATCAATTCCAGATTAAAAGTTAATAGGTTACTCTAGGATACTCTTCTTTTTTTCCTAGAAAGAATGAGGCAAAAGAAATGAACAGATTTTGTTTTTTTGAAATTGCACTAGCTATACTGAGCTAAAGTGGACTTTCAGTTAGAATAACAAGCTTGGGACATCTGGGTGGCTCAGTGATTGAGTGTCTGCCTTTGACTCAGGCCATGGTCTCACAGTCCAGGATCAATTCCTACATCGGGCTCCCGGCAGGAGCCTGCTTCTTCCTCTGCCTGTGTCTCTTCCTCTCTGTGTGTGTGTCTCTCATGAATAAATAAATAAAATCTTAACAAAAAAAGAATAACATGCTTGCTCTGAGATACTATCTCTTGCTGTATTTCTGTTTTTGCTTTATTTTCTTTTAGTTTTCTTTATAAATGTTCTGGTTACAACGAGTAACCTTATCTTGACTGAATCCAAAGTAAAGGGACTTTACCGACATCCAGCAGGCTAGATGAGAAGTAAGCACCCAGCAAGGCCTGTAGAAGTACTAGAAAGCATCCAGAATGGAGTAGTGGAGCTGGGATATAGGGAGGTCATAATGCTGACAAAAATCCTCAGCTAACAGTGCGTGTGAACTGCCCCCTTCCTGGGTCATTTTGTCACCTCGTTTCAAAAACCAAACAGACCTAAAGCAGGAATTCAAGGCTGCCTCAAAAAATGAAAGAAAAAAACCCAGCACAGGAGAATCACAAACTTCTCTCAGGCTGCCTAAAAATAAATCCCCAACAAAGAAATGCAGCTTTGAGTGAAAAGTAATTCCTGTGGCTGTGAAACTCCTGACCACAGGCCAACGGAGGGTCATTCAGAAGGAACACAGGAGAGTAGAGGCAAAGGCGAAATCAGTCAAATTGATTCTATGTCTTAAGAGACCATTATTACAAGATCATGGCAAGGGGAAAAAATCTGGCTTTGATCTATCACGACCTTTTATGAACACAGTCTGAAATGAGATGATGCCATTGTTTTGGTTATCTAGATGCCCTAAGGTAAACCTATTCATTTTTTTTTCTTTTGTCTTGAAACAAAGGTACTTAAATGCAAGACCCTGGGGTTTGCTATAAACAAAGACTATAAACTTTACAGCAAGTCACATATTTTTACATAGTTCACAGCTTAGCATGACCAAATGTGCAACAAATATTGTGGTAATATGTTTTCTACAAATACAATTAAGTTCCTATGTTATGTCTACCTAAAAAAGGCAGTGTTTCAGTTTGCACATTATGGAGCCTTTCTGAAAATGCCATAGAATGCCACAGAATGTTAATCAGAAAAAAAGCAAACATATTTTGTTTTATGAGTGCTTATGTTGGATCAGGTAACCAATTTCGCTAGGATATAAAAACGAACTGTAGTAAATGTCTTAAGACTGACAGTAGTTGGTTTCTAGCATTGTGAACACTTCTTTGAAATAAATATCACCTACATTTATGTATAATATATATTCCTAAATATTTCTTTACAGTAAAGGTTTTCTGATTTGCTGAAGCTGCTCGGTGAATTAAAGATACCAATGTGAAGTGCTTATTTGAGGAAATTAAGGAGGCCCACATGACATGAGGCTAGCAATGTATTGATGCACAGGCTTAGGAGAAAATCTAGATTGACCACGGGAGACCTTGGACAAGAGAATATTGTGCTTGGAGATGTCATTATCCAAGGGTAATACCTTAGAGATGTGAGTGGTGGTTATAGGAAAGGAGAAGGGAGTTCTAGATAGCCCTCATAACCAAAATGGGTCTCTTTGACTTACTTAAAAGTACTGAAAATCTGCATAGGATTCAATTTGAAGCTAGGCTACCATGGCAAAAAAAAAAAAAAAAAAATCACCTGATGAAGTGTCCCGCCCATCAAGATCCCTTCAGGATTTATTTACCATCTTTTGACATTCTAATTTAACTGGATTTCATGCCTTTCTTTTGGATTGCAATCATTTGAATATTGAGACTATTTGTTTCCCTTGAGGCAATTGGAATATTTCTCCCTTAGCCCTTTGAGTCTGAGCGTGTCAGCCATCTGTGTGACAAAGGGGCAGTTCAGGTACCTCTTGCTTGTTCGACATGTAGTGATTTAACTCGTGCCATCTTCTTTCCCACAATCATCTTTCCCGGTCTCCTTTCCTGTCACTGTGAGTGACACGCCAGCTGACAGTGTTATGAATAGGAAGGTTTGGGCAGAGTGACTGTCAGAAATATTTTTACCGTGTGAAAGGACATTTGTGGAATGTTATGGCATCGTTGCCTCCTGCCCGTCCGAGAATGTGGCTTTGAGTATTGGGCTCTTGCCACTATACCCAGCATACCAAAGTGAGTTCCTGGCCTCATCGTACATTGCAAAGCCTTTAAATAATATCTTCACCTCATATATCCAAATGTATTGATTTTCATGTTCTTCCTTATGCTTTAATGTAAAATTCATACTTTGACTTAGATTGAAGTCCTCAGAACACTTCAGTAAATATTGTTACCAGAATTAGAACATGCCCCCTGAGTTGCAGTGAGATTTGTGCTAAAGTTCACAATGTGAATTTGATAGCTCTAAACATGAGATATGCACTTGCTGTGTTTACTGAAATCCCTCGGTCCCCTATCACTTTCCTTCGATTTCAAAGTTATGGAAATGTCCAGTATGTTTGCTCAGAATGACCTGATATGACTTCAGTGTTATTCGGGGCATGATTCTGTTGCCAATTACCTTGGTCTACATGTTTTAAGGTGATTGGGATTACCACTATAAATGAGTTGATGGCATTCAATTTATTTGTTTCTCCTATTATAATAACATTACATTTCTTTTCAGACACTTGACTGTATCAGATAACAGTATAACATCTTGATACAAGGCAGTTTTAAGTGAACGTGATCATTTCTCAAGGCTTTAATTCTAAACATACAGGATTTTAAATCTGGGGCATGTTTTAATGGCACATTCACTAACCTCTAACATTTCGTGGATCATGTTTATAATTGTTTCAAGGCCTCCCTCACTCCAAGCCAGAACAACCATATGATAATCTGAAAAATATTTTTACTTTTTGGTGCTATTCATTATTTGCGGAGGGGAGTGATTTATGGCTCACCATGATCATGCTAGGAACCAGGTCCCAGAAAATGTATTGTTTCAGGCAAAGATTTCCAGCTACTTTTGCCCATTGGTGAATTAGGTGTCTGTGTATGTTGTAAGACTTGAGGATTCTTAACTTTCAAAAATGTTTCTAGCTCATTTGAAATTAAAGATCTCTGTGAATAGTCTCTGAATAATCTGTTGAAATGCAAATAACTCCGGATGGATAGTATATGAATCTGTCATCTGTCATTAACATCTTAACACATATTTATTGAGCAGACCTCTGATAATTATCTGGAAGGGACTGCCAAGATCAAAATTAGATATTGCTTAAGGTGGATGGCAGGTCTGCAGGAATTGATATTGGTTTAGGTTGGGGAGACATCTGCTTATGGTAATGGTAAGTTTTGGAATGGCAAGGGAAGCATGATGGCATAAGGCATCTGAGCGCCAGCAGAGAAAAGAGAAATAGCAGAACTATCACAGCTTTAAGTGATTGTTCCATTTTCCTGAAAGTCAGCCATTACGGGTGATTTCTAGATAAGATTAGACTGCCTAGTTGGGTTTCTGCCATCCATTCACCAGAGTAACTTTCAAGAATGGGATATTCTCCACGCAAGTGGCAAGAATGCAATCCTATGAGATCTTGCTCCATCCACAACTTTCTTGGGTGTCTTCTTGTTATTGTTGGAAAAGCTTTCCTTGAAAAACTTCTTGCCTAGCGTTCTTAGTGCTTTAATCCTTTAAACAAGACAACCCTGTTCAACTTTTTTTTTTTCCTACCAATTGTTCTCATTAAAGTAGTTTATACCTGGTTTCAGCACTGGTGGGAGGGAGCCTTGTACAGGTTCCAAAGCTTCTTAGGGAAAGCCCTGAAAACCTTTCTCAATACTATTTTCTACACGTTCTTCCTCTTTTATGGTTTACTCCTTTACTTTGATTGAACACAACCTCCAAGAGCTTCCTGTGCAAGGCTATTTTTTGGTGTATTTTTTTATTGGAGTTTGATTTGCCAACATACAGTGTAACACACAGTGCTCATCTCGTCAAGTGCCCCCCTCAGTGCCTGTCATCCAGTAACCCCAACCCCCCCGCCCACCTCCCCTTCCAGTACCCCTTGTTCATTTCCCAGAGTTAGGAGTCTCTCATGTTCTGTCACCCTCTCTGATATTTCCCACTCATTTTCTCTCCTTTCCTCTTTAATCCCTTTCACTATTTTTTATATTCCCCAAATGGATGAGACCATATAATGTTTGTCCTTCTCCAATTGACTTATGTTACTCAGCATAATACCCTCCAGTTCTATCCACTTTGAAGCAAATGGTGGGTATTCGTCATTTCTAATGGCTGAGTAATACTCCATTGTAGACCACATGTTCTGTATTCATTCATCTTTCGATGGACACCGAGGCTCCTTTCACAGTTTGGCTATTGTCGACATTGCTGCTATAAACATTGGGATGCAGATGTCCTGCCATTTCACTGCATCTATATCTTTGGGGTAAATCCCCAGCAGTGCAATTGCTGGGTCAAAGGGTAGCTCTATTTTTAACTCTTTGGGGAACCTTAAAATGCAGTTTTCCAGACTGGCTGCAGCAGTTTGCATTCCTACCAACAGTGCAAGAGGGTGCCTTTCTCCACATCCTCTCCAACATTTGTGGTTTCCTGGCTTGCTAATTTTCACCATTCTCACTGGTATGAGGTGGTATCTCATTGTGGTTTTTATTTGTATTTCCCTGATGGCAAGTGATGCAGAGCATTTTCTCATGTGCCTGTTGGCCATGTCTATGTCTTCTTTGGTGAAATTTCTGTTCATGTCTTTTGAACATTTCATGATTGGATTGTTTGTTTCTTTGCTGTTGGGTTTAATAATTTCTTTATAGATCTTGGATACTAGCCCTTTATCTGATATGTCATTTGCAAATATCTTCTCCCATTCTGTAGGTTGTCTTTAGTTTTCTTGACTGTTTCTTTTGCTGTGCAGAAGCTTTTTACCTTAAGTCCCAATAATTCATTTTTGCTTTTGTTGCCCTTGCCTTCATAGATGTATCTTGCAAGAAGTTGCTGTGGCCAAGTCAAAAAGGACGTTGCTTGTGCTCTCCCCTAGGAGTTGGATGGATTCTTGCCTCACATTTAAGTATTTCATCCATTTTGAGTTTATCTTTGTGTATGGTGTAAGAGAATGGTCCAGTTTCATTCTTCTGCATGTAGCTGTCCAATTTTTCCAGCACCATTTATTGAAGAGACTATCCTTTTTCCTGTGGATAATCTTTCCTGCTTTGTCAAATATTAGTTGACCCTGTATAGAGTTGAGGGCCCATTTCTGGGTTCTGTATTCTGTTCTATTGATATATGTGTCTGTTTTTGTGCCAATGCCACACTGTCTTGATGATCACAGCTTTGTAGTACAACTTGAAATCTGGCATTGTGATGCCCCCAGCACTGGTTTTCTTTTTCAATTTTCCCCGGGCTATTCAAGGTCTTTTCTGCTTCCACAGAAATCTTAAGATTATTTCTTCTCTGAAGAAAGTCCATGGTACTTTGATAGGAATTGCACTGAATGTGTAAATTGCCCTGGGTAGCATACACATTTTCACAATATTAATTCTTCCAATCCATGAGCATGGAATATTTTTCCATCTCTTTGTGTCTTCCTCAATTTCTTTCTGAAGTGTTGTGTAGTTTTTAGGATACAGATCCTTTACTTCTTTGGTTAGGTTTATTCCTAGGCATCTTCTGCTTTTGGGTGCAATTGTAAATGGGATTGACTCCTTAATTTCTCTTGCTTCAGTCTCATTATTAGTGTATGGAAATGCCACTGATTTCTGGGCATTGATTTTGTATCCTGCCACACTGCCAAATTGCTGTATGAGTTCTAGCAATCTTGGGGTGGATTTTTTTTGGGTTTTCTACATACAGTATCATGTCATCTGCAAAGAGGGAGAGTTTGACTTCTTCTTTGCCAATTTGAATGCCTTTTATTTCTTTTTGTTGCCTGATTGCTGAGGCTAGGACTTCTAGTACTATGTTGAATAGCAGTGGCGAGAGTGGACATCCCTGACATGGTCCTGATCTTAGGGGAAAGTCTCCCATGTTTCCCCATTGAGAATGATATTTGCTGTGAGCTTTTCATAGATGGCTTTTAAGATGCTGAGGCATGTTCCCTCTATCCCTACACTCTGAAGAGTTTTGATCAGGAATGGATGCTGTATTTTGTCAAATGCTTTCTCTGCATCTAATGCGAGGATCATACGGTTCTTGTTTTTTTTCTTCTTGATATGATCTATCAGGTTGATTGTTTTATGAGTGTCGAACCAGCTTTGCATCCCAGGGATAAATCCCACTTGGTCATGGTGAATAATTTTCTTAATGTACTGTTGGATCCTATTGGCTAGTATCTTGTTGAGAATTTGTGCATCTGTGTTCATCAGGGATATTGGTCTACAATTCTCCTTTTTGGGGTCTTTGTCTCCTTTTGGAATTAAGGTGATGCTGGCCTCATAGAACGAGTTTGGAAGTATTCCGTCCCTTTCTATGTTTCAGAACTGCTTTAGTAGAATAGGTATTGTTTCTTCTTTAAACGTTTGATAGAATTCTTCTGGGAAGCCATCTGGTCCTGGACTTTTGTGTCTTGGGAGGTTTTTGATGACTGCTTCAATTTCCTCCCTGGTTATTGGCCTGTTCAGGTTTTCTATTTCTTCCTGTTCCAGTTCTGATAATTTGTAGTTTTCCAGAAATGCGTCCATTTCTTCTAGATTGCCTAATTCATTGGCGTATAGCTGCTCATAATACATTTTTAAAATCTTTTGTCTTTCCTTGGTATTTCCTTAGTATTGGTTGTGATCTCTCCTTTTTCATTCATGATTTTATTAATTAGAGTATTTTCTCTTTTGTTTTTAATAAGGCTGGCTAATGGTTTATCTAATTAATTCTTTCAAAGAAACAACTCCCGGTTTTGTTGATCTGTTCTACAGTTCTTCTGGTCTCTATTTCATTGAGCTCTGCTTGAATCTTTATTAACTCTCTTCTTCTGATTGGTGTAGGTTTTTTTGCTGTTCTTTCTCCAGTTCCTTTAGGTTCGAGATTAGCTTGTGTATTTGAGTTTTTTCCAATTTTTTGAGGGATGCTTGTATTGTGATATATTTCCCTCTTAGGACTGCTTTTGCTGTATCCCAAAGATTTTGAACAGTTGTATCTTCATTGTCATTAGTTTCCATGAATCTTTTTAATTCTTTTCTAATTTTCTGGTTTACTCTTTCATCTTTTAGCAAAATGCTCTTTAACCTTCACGTGTTTGAGTTTCTTCCAAATTTCTTCTTGTTATTGAGTTCTAGTTTCAAAGCATTGTGGTCTGAAAATATGCAAGGGACAATCCCAACATTTCAATATTGGTTGGGACCTTATTTGTGACCCAGTATGTGGTCTATTCTGGAGAAAGTTCCATGTGTGCTTGAGAAGAATGTGTATTCAGTTGCATTCGGATGCAAAGTTCTGTAAATATCTATGAAGTCCATCTGGTCCAGTGTATCATTTTGTTTCAGGGGATCCCTGGGTGGCTCAGCGGTTTAGCACCTGCCTTTGGCCCAGGGCACGATCCTGGAGTCCCGGAATTGAGTCCCGCGTCAGGCTCCCGGCATGGAGCCTGCTTCTCCCTCTTCCTGTGTCTCTGCCTCTCTCTCTCTATGTATATCATAAATAAATCTTTTTAAAAACTAAAGTTCTTGTTTCTTTGGTGATGTGGTTAGAATATCTATCATTTGCAGAAAGTGCTGTGTTGAAGTCTCCCAGTATTAGTATATTATTATCTAAGTATTTCTTCACTTTTGTTATTAATTGATTGATATTCTTGGCGGCTCCCACATTAGTGGCATAAATATTCATGATTGTTAGGTCCTCTTGTTGGATAGATCGTTTAAGTATGATATAGTGTCCCTCTTCATCTCTTACTACAGTCTGGGGTAAGCTTTAATTTATCTGATATGAGGATTGCTACCCCTGCTTTCTGTTGAGGACCATTTGAATGGTAAATGGTTCTCCACCCTTTCATTTTCAGGCTGGAGGTGTCCTTAGGTCTAAAATGAGTCTCTTCACCTAACTCTGGGATGAACAAGGGGTAGGTGAAGGGGAGGTGGGTGGGAGGTTGGGGTAACTTGGTGATGGGCACTGAGGGGGGCACTTGGTGGGATGAGCACTGGGTGTTATGCTATATGTTTGCAAATTGAACTCCAATAAAAAATTTTAAAAAAAATAAAATGAGTTTCTTATAGAAAGCAAATAGATGGGTCTTGCTTTTTTATCCAGTCTGAAATCCTGTGTCTTTTGATGGGATCATTTAGCCCAGTCATGTTCAGAGTTACTATTGAAAGATATGAATTTAGTGTCATTGTAATACCTATTCTATCCCGGGTTTTGTGGCTTATTTATTTGAGCATCCTCTTTCTTTTACAGAGTCCCCCTTAATATTTCTTGCAGAGCTTGTTTTGTGGTCACATATTCTTTCAGTTTCTGCCTATCTTGGAAGCTCTTTATCTCTCCTTCTATTCTGAATGAGAGCCTTCCTATGCAAGGCTATTTGAGAGAGAAAATGTTCATTGAGACCTTTCATATCTTAAAATCCTTTTATTCTACCATGAAGTTTGGCAGAATATAGAGTTCTAGGTTGCAAATAATTTCCCCCAAAACTTTTGAAAACATTGGTTCATTGCTTTGTAGCTTCTAGTGCTGCTATTGAATCAACCTTGCCACTATGATTACACGGTAGTCTGAAATTTCATTATGATGTGCTCTTTGTGATCTATTTTTATTTATTATACTAGGTACTAGGTAGGCTCTTGCAGTCAGGAAAGTAATGTCCTTCCGTTTTAGGAAATATTGTTGCATTATTTTTTTGATAATTTCCTTTTTTCTCCATCTCTCTGTTCTTTCTATGAACATTGTTACCTGGATGTTGCACATTCTAGATTGATTCCCAGATCATCATTTCTCCTTATTCTCTTTTTATTCTAGTTTTCAGGAGGATTCCTCCAGCATATATCCCAATACTTCTATATCTTTTCTTCCTTCTAATTTCCAAAACATTTTTCTTATTTTCAGAATTTTTTTTATATCCAATCATTAATGAATGCTGTATATTCGCATCTCTCTAGAATAGAAGTGTTTTAAAATTTTTCTTCTGTTCTTTGAATTGTCTGTTTCCTACAAGCTCACTTTCTCTATTTGATTATTTTTAAAAATCTCTTTAAAATATTTTATTTTAGTTTTTAAGTAATCTCTACACCCAACTTGGGGCTTGAACTCACAACCTCGAGACAAGTGCCCCAGTTTCTATCTCTCTTTCTGAAAGGCACATTTATATATAATAGTAAGAGACTAAGAAGCTGATTAGAATTTCTTCATATATGAATAGGTAGTATAAATATGTGGTATGTTTCCCTTTAGATTGAGATGTCTGAAACTCAGCTTTTTCACTAATCTAAAATGTCTGTATTCTTAGGTCTTTCCCATCAGACAATTTGGTTTCCACTCAGAGAGGACTATTCCAATTTCCTATAATGATCTTAAATGTGTACAAACCAAACTACAGACCTCAAAGTACATGACATAATAGCTGACAGAGCTGAAAGGACACACAGACAGATCCGCGGTTGTAGTTCAGAAATTCAAAGCCCAAGTCTCAGCAACTAATAGAGCAAGAGACTATAAGAGAAGGCGAGGAAACTGAGTGGGGAAAAATTAGACAGGAAGACAAACCATGAGAGATTCCTAACTCTGGGAAACAAAGAGTTACAGAAGGGGAGGTGGGTGGGAGGATAGGGTAACTGAGTGACAGGCATTAAGGAAGGCACATGATGAGATGAGCACTGGGTGTTATTCTATATGTTGCCAAATTGAATTTAAATGACATAAAAAACAAGAAGAAAAGAAAAAAAGAACTACATTAATAGTTTTCTAAGTTTAGCAGATTTTCTGCTTAAGAAAATCATAAAAAATATATAAGATCTAAACATAACAATAAACCCCAAGTATCTAATTGACATATATAAAACACTTCACCACAAAACAGAAGAGTACACATTTTTTAAGCACTCATTGAATATTCACCATTATATACAATATCCTGGGTTATAAAACAAATCTCAAGAAACGTAAAAGAATTGTAATTATAGAATATGTTCTCCACCACAAATTTGAGTAAGAAAGAAATAACAGAAAGACAAGGGAAAATCATTAAATTCTTGGAAATTAAACAGCACAAATCATAGAGGAGGTCTCCAATGGAATTTAAAACAAATTTAGAGCTTAATGAAAAGATAAAAAGCTTCAAATTAATAATGTAGGTTCCTACCTCAAGAAACTAGAAGGGTAAAATAAACCTAAAGCAAGAAGAAGGAAGGAAATAGTAGAGATAAAAGCAGAAATCAATGAAATTGAAAATCAAAAAACAATAGAGAAAAATCAATGAAATGAAAAGCTGGTTTTTGGAAAATAATCAAAACAATGGGCAAATCTCTAGCAAGACTGAAAAAAGTCAAAAGAGAACATACACAGATCACCAATATCAGAAGTGAGGTGGAGATATCACTAAAGATCCTGTAGCCATTCAAAGATTAATGAAAGAGTACTATGAACAACTTTGTATTCATAGATTTGACAAGTTTGAAAATATACTCATTTCTTGAAAACTCACTAGCAATAAAATCTCAACTAAGATAAAATAATCTAAACTGTCCTGTAACTATTAAATACATCAAATTCATGATTTTAAAAAAAGAACTCCCCAAAAGGAAAACTTCAGTTATGATTTCACTGGAGAATTCCATTAAATATTTAAAGAATTCATACTAATTTTACACTATTCTTTCCAGAACACTAAAGACAGAATGCTTTCCCATTTATGCTATGATACTAAAACTTGGCAAAGATATCACAAGATAAGTAAATGAGAAGCCAATATCCCTATGAACGTAGATGCAAAAGTCCTCAACAAAATACTAGTAACCGAATCCAGCAACATATAAAAAAGAGTACATATACTATGACTAAATGGACTTTGTTCCAAGAATGCAAGTGTGTTCAATATACAAACAGTGATCAATATAAAACATCATATTAATAGAATAAAAGGCAAAGACATAGACAATAGACATAGAAAAAAGCATTTGAAAAAATTCAACACTTCTTCATGATAAAAATTCTGAGAAAAATAGAATAGAAGGATGTTTCCTCAACTTGATGAAGAGCATCTACAAAAATACTACAGGTAACATTATACTTCATGTTGAAAGACTGAATATTCTTGCCCTAAGATCAGGAACAAAGTTGGGGTGGTCAATCTCATCATGCTTATTCAGAATTGTTCTGGAAAATCTAGCCAGTGCAATAAGGCAAGGCAAGGAAGTAAAAGTCATCCAGACCAGAAAGGAAGAAATATAACTTTCTTTAGTTGAAGATGACATTTTTGTTTATGTTGAAAATCTCAGAGAATCAACAAAAGAACTCCTACAATTAGTGAGTTCAGCAAAGTCTCAGGATATAAGATAAATATACAAAAATTAATTGTATTCTTATATTAGCAACAAACACATGGAAACCAAAATTAAAAATTAAATTCACAATTGCTTAAAAAATGAAATACATAGGGGGAAATCTAACAAAACATATACAGGACTTGTGTACTAAAAGCTACACAACATTGATGAAAGAATTCAAAGAAGGGACACCTGGGTGGCTCAGTGGTTGAGCATTTATCTTTGGCTCATGGCATGGTCTCAGGGTCCTTGGATTCAGTTCTGCATCCGGCTCCCTGCGGGGAGACTGCTTCTCCCTCTGCCTATGTCTCTGCCTCTCTCTCTGTGTCTCTCATGAATAAATAAATAAAATCTTTTAAAAAAGGAAGAAATCAAAGAAGATCTAAATACTTTCTTCATAGATTGAAAGACTCAATATATGAAGTTGTAAATTCTTTCCAAATTGATATTCAACTTTAATTTAATTCTTTTCAAAATCCCTGCAGGATTTTCATAGTTACAGACAAAATTATTTAAAAATTTGCATGAACACCAATTTTCAGGGTGCCTGAGTGGCTCAGTCAGTTAAGTGTCTGCCTTAAGCTCAGGTCATGATCCCAGTGTCCTGGATCGAGCCTCGAGTCAGGCTTCTTGCTCAGTGGGGAATCTGCTTCTCCCTCTGCCCCTCCCCTTGTTTGTTCTCTCTTTCTCTCTCTCAAATCAATAAAATCTTTAGAAAAAATTTACATGGATAGTGATTCGAAGGGGCACACGCACTCCAATGTTTATAGCAGCAATGTCCACAATAGCCAAAATATGAAAAGAGCCCAGATGTCCATCAACAGATGAATGGATACAGTAGATGTGGTATATATATCCAATAGAATATTATTCAGCCATAAAAAAGAATGGAATCTTTCCATTTTCAATGATGTGGATGGAACTAGAGGGTATTATACTAAGCAAAATAAGTCAGAGAAAGACAAATACCATATGATTTTATTCATATGTGGAATTTAAGAAACAAAACAGATGAACATATTGGAAGGGAAGGAAGAATAAAACAAAATGAAAAATTGAGAGGGAGTCAAAACACAAGAGACACTGAACTCTAGGAAACAAACTGACAGTGGTTAGAGGGGAGGTGGATGGGGCGATGGGGTAATTGGGTGATGGGTATTAAGGATGTAATGATCATTGAGTGTTATATGCAACTAATGACACTAAATTCTATCTCTGAAGCTAATTTTAAAAATACATACAAAAGAATAGGAAATAGAATAACTTAATAGAATAATAAATAGAAAAGAATAAAACAATTTTGGAAATAAAATGAGGTGAAACGAATCAGTTTACCCAATTTCAAGATTATATAATTAAGATTAAAGCTGTGTAGCATTAGTGGAAGCATAAACACATAGGTCAATGGAATAGAATAGAGAATCCAGAAACAGATCCACACCAACACTCCCAAATGATGTTTGACAAAGATGCAAAAACAATTAGAGAAAAGGGAGCCATTTAAACACATGGTGTTGGAGGAACTTGACATGCATAGGCAAAACAACCCCCCCCAAAAAAAACAAAACAAAAAGCCCCCCAAAACCCAAAACCTAAACAAATGAAAAACCTTGACCTAAGTCTACCACTTTATTAAAAATCAACTCAAAATTGACCGTGGACCTACATGTAAAATGTAAACTTTAAAACTTTTTAAAAAAGTAACAGAGAAAAATCTTTGGTATCTAGGGATAGATAGAGATCTTAGATTTGTCACCAAAAGCACAGTTCATACACAGGAGTATTGATAATAAGTTGGACATGATCAAAGTTTAGAACTTTGGTTTTACAAATTGCCCTGTTAAGAGTATGAAAACCAAAGCTAGGGATGCCTGGGTGGCTCAGCGGTTGAGCGTCTGCCTTTGGCTCAGTGCATGATCCCAGAGTCCCGGGGTCGAGTTCCGCATCAGACTTCTTGCATGGAGCCTGCTTCTCCCTTTGCCAGTATCTCTGCCTCTCTCTCTTTCTCTCTCTCTCTCTTTCTCTCTCTCTCTCTGCATCTCTCATGAATAAATAAATAAAATCTTAAAAAAAGAAAACCAAAGCTGTATTCTGTGAAGAAATATTGGCAAACCATATATTTGCAAAGGGCTAGTACCTACTATATATATAATACCTACAACTCTCAAAATTCAACAGTAAAAAACAACAACAACTGGAAAATGGGCAAAAGATATGAAGAGACGTTTTGCCAAAGAGGATATATGGATGGCAAATAAACACATGAAAAAATGTTCAACATCATTAGCCATTAGGGGAATGGAAGTAAAACCACAAACGAGCTATCACGACACACCTATCAGAATGTATAAAAATAGGCGACAACACCAAATGCTGGTAAGACATGGAGAAACTGGATCACACATACATTGATAATGGGAATGTAGAATGGTACAGCTATTCTGCAAAATTGCTTAGCAGTGTGAAAAGCAAACAAACATGCAGCTACAACATGACTCAGCAGTTGCCTTTCTGGCACTTATCCCAGAGAAATGAAAATTTCTGTTCATACAAAAACATGTACACGAATGGTTACAGTAGCTTTATGTATAAAGAGCAATCCTTAAATAGACAAATGGTTGAACAAACTATGGTATAGTGGTACCATGTAATACTGCTCATTAGTAAAACAGAACTACTGGTACATGGAAAAACCTGCATGAGTTTCCAGAAGGTTATACTGAATGAAGACACTAATTCCAAAAGGTGATATACCGTGTGATTCCATTTGCATAATTTTGAAATGACAAAATTGTGGAAATGGAGAAGATAGTAATGGTTACCAGTATTTAAGGAGAGAATTGGAGAAGGAAGTGGGTTTGTCTAGAAAGTGGCAACATGGGGGCACCTGAGTGGCTCAGTGTTTGAGCATCTGCCTTTGGTTCAGGTTATGATCCCGGGGTCCTGGGGTAGAGTTCTGCATCGGGTTCCCCTCATGGATTCTGCTTCTCCCTCTGCCTATGTCTTGCCTCTCTCTGTGTGTCTCTCATGAATAAATAAATCTTGGAAGGAAGGAAGGAAGGAAGGAAGGAAGGAAGGAAGGAAAGAAAAAGAAAGAAAGAAAGAAAGAAAGAAAGAAAGAAAGAAAAAGAAAGAAAGAAAGAAAGAAAAGAAAGAAAGAAAGAAACAAGAAAGAAAGAAAGAAAAAAAAAGAAAGAAAGAAAAGAAAGAAAGAAAGAAAGAAAGAAAGAAAGAAAGAAAGAAAGGAAGGAAGGAAGGAAGAAATATATAGAGAAATTGACAACATAGGGGGCACCTGGGTGGCTTAGTGGGTTAAGCATCGGCTTTCAGCTAAGGTCATGATCTCAGGGTCCTGGGATTGAGCCCCAAGTTGGGCTTCTCGCTCAGTGAGGAGTCTGCTTCTCCCTCTCCCTCTGCCCCTCCCCTTTGCTCGTGCTCTCTTTGTCCCTCAAATACTTAAGTTAAATCCTTAAAATGAGATAAAATCAAATAAAATGGCTACATGGAGGATCCTTGTGGTGATGGAACTGTTCTGTATCTTGTCTGTATCAATGATAATATCCTGGTTGTAATACTCTACATTATAGTTTTGCCAGGCGCTACCATTGGGAGAAACTGGTTAAAGGGTACCTGGGATCTCTCTGTACTATTTCTTGCAACTATATGTGAATCTACAATTACCTCAGAATAAAAAGTTTAATTAAAAAAATTCTTCCCCCAAAGTAGATTTTGTCTGTAATAGGTAAGCAATCTAAACTAATGCCTTTTTGTTTACTCAACTTCAAAAGAACAGTAAAACTGACAGGATTCAACAGTACCAACTACTCCAAGTGAAGTTCCCTTTCCTACATAAATATACACAGGCATGTTTAGAGTACCATAATTTAAAAATATGAAACACTGGAAAAATCCTCCTCCAAATAGAAAGATTTGGTAAATAAACTAGGGTATATTATCTGATGAATAATTTACAACCATAAAAAATCATATTTTCAAAGAATATTTTATGCAATGTGGATAGCAGCAATGATATCTTGTTAACAAAAATTAAGTAATAATATAATATAATAAAGCACGCTTGCAATTTTGTAAAACCAAAATGTGAATATAATTACTTAGGTGTCATTGAAAAAAATATTTTAAAAAGCACTAAAATTCTGTCTTTTCCAAATGTTATGCACTAGTAACATATGACTTTTATAAATGATTAAAAAAATACCTATTTAAACCTAAAAAAAAACTGTTTTTAAAAAAGAGCCCTTCCAATTTAGGTTAAAAGTGCTGAAGCTTTCTATACAACTAAAGCCTCCAATAAATCAATTATGTAAAATATACTTTTCATGGTTAATGGAAAATAAACTGAATTCCTCAGCTTTGTTGTTGAAGAAGTAGAAAAAAGACAGAATTAAATTATAGTTATAACCTGTTATGTCTTAGATGAACAGTTGTATATTTTGAATATATCAATTTCTGTGAAATACAAACAGAAATAAAATCAGGCTTACTTTTCTCAATTACATGGCAGTATATTTATTCTAAAAGAAGAACAGGCATGGGCTTTGGAGCAAGAAGCCATGGCTTCCAGACCCTGGGCCACCACCTATTAGCAGTGTGCCTTGGGTCAGTTATTTTTTCTGGCCTCTCGTTTTCTCATCTATAAAATGGAGAAATTAATATCTTCTTCTTTAGGGTTTCTCGTGTGGATAAAATTAAATAATGCACGTGAAAGTGCTATGCAAACTGTTAAATGGTATATACACTGCTCTTAATGATTCTTGTTTCAGAGGAGACAAACAGCACCTTGTGTGTTGCTTAGTGAATCCCTGGATACACGTTACTGACTAGAAATCTGCAATCAGACTATACTCGTTTTATAGACTATTATTTATGCTTCAAATGCATAAACATTTTATAGTGGCCTCTGCTTTCTTCCCACTAAAAAAATGCCCCTCTACAATAATTAATCGGAAAGCTACTTGTGTGATGACATTGGTTTATGCAGACACCACAACCTTCTCTCCTTTTTTACTAGGATCATTTCCAGTTTTACAAGTGGAATTGTATTTTTTGAGAGTTTCCCAATTTAGGTATGGTGTTCATTTCCTGTCAGTTAATTTCCAACTTAGAACCTTGCTCAAACCTGTTTGATGGCCTCTCCAGTGGCCTTCCAAGTCTGAGGAAGGAAAGGAGTTAAAACAACCATTATTATGTTTGGCTTGTGTGTGTGTGTGTGTGTGTGTGTGTGTGTGTGTGTGTGTGTGTGTTTTACAGACCTATTGAATTGATTTGTTTTAAAAATGCTCAGAAAGGACCTCAACTCGGTCTAGCCAAGAGTACAATATTTGTGGGTTTGGATAGGTAACTGTAAATCTCTCGCTAATATAAAAACTAGAAAGAAAGCAGAGGGTTTCTATAAAATTGTTCCAAAAATCAGCTGTTTCACGTAATAAATAGGTAATGGTGCCCAGCTTTCTTTGGCAATGCGGTATTTATGGTTTTTTGTTTCATTTTCTATTTGGGCTAAAATGGCCTGGTCGTCCCCTCAATGTAATGAGAGATAAGGCATTTTACTCTCCATGTACCCCAGAGCATGCTCTGAATAGGGACCATACGCTGTGAAATGCAGAAAGAGTTACTCTATCACAAACACAAACGGTGAGATTACCTTCTTTCCGTGGTTCTGAGGACCGATTCATGTTGTCATCCTGTATACCAGTGCCCTCTTGTGAAAGCTACTGTTATGGTTGCATACATTTAGCTATTTTTGCCTATTCTCAGAAAACAAAAGAAAATGTATATCGAGCAGTGATGAAAACATCTTTGGTCCAGCCCTTTGTCTTTCCTGCTATTCCTTAAAAAAAAATTATCTATTTTTGAGAGAGAGAGAGAGAGAGCAGGAGGAAGGGACAAAGGGAGACAGAGAAAGAATCCAATGCAGGCTTGGCGCTGAGCACAGAGCATGATGCAGGGGCTCAATCCCATGACCCTGAGATCATGACCTGAGTCGAAATCAAGAGTCAGACACTTAACTGCCTGAGCTACTCAGGCGCCCCCTGCTTTTCCTTTTTTGTTTTTATTTGGCCTTCCTTCCCATTTCTCCTCTCTCCTCCTTTATGTTATGAAATATAAAGAAGCATGAAGTTGGTCAGGAAGGATTTGAAAAGTCTTTCCCACCTGCCACCAAGAATACAGAGCTATTGGAAAATAGAGAACCATTTGAGTCTTTAGATCTTTTTCAGATTTTTCTCTGTGGCATGAAGTTATTGTGAACTGAGAAGAAGCAGCATTATCTGGGGACTAAAATAAAGTTACTATCTGTGTTTAACCTCAAGGCATATTAGAAGCTGCTGAGCCAGAAGTGAAGCTGTCAAACTGTTTCCCACCATGATATTTTTCTTAACTGCCTGAGCCTTAGTCTCCTTGTCTGTAGAATGGGCAGCGATCATACTAACACAAAATAAGTATTAATTATAGGAGAAGAGTTCCAAGTGGTGGGAGGACCTTAATGGCTTTCAGTTTCAGGACAAGAAATGCGGACTTACACAACAGGCAGTCATTTGACTTTTTAAAAGCAAGTTCCTTTTAAGAAAATTGGTGTGATGGCAGCAGGTAGCAGGGATTGGTGTCTGGAGGACCTCAAGGCAGGCGGATTATTTGGCATGCCCAAATTATGTGTAATGATAATAATAATCGCTAACATTACTATATGCTGGGCACTGTGCTAATCCTTTTATTTTCTCCCTCTGGCTGTATATCATTTGATTTCTTCAGCCATTCTATGAAGTATGTAGCATTTGTCATCCACACTTAACATATGAAGAAATTGAGGCACAGAGCAATTAAGAAATCTACGTGGGGCAGCCCGGGTGGTTCAGCGGTTTAGCGCCGCCTTCAGCCCAGGGCCTGATCCTGGAGACCCGGGATCGAGTCCCACATCGGGCTCCCTGCATGGAGCCTGCTTCTCCCTTTGCCTGTGTCTCTGCTTCTCTCTCTGTGTGTGTGTCTCTCATGAATAAATAAATAAAATAGGGATCCCTGGGTGGCGCAGTGGTTTGGCGCCTGCCTTTGGCCCAGGGCGCGATCCTGGAGACCCGGGATCGAATCCCACATCGGGCTCCCGGTGCATGGAGCCTGCTTCTCCCTCTGCCTGTGTCTCTGCCTCTCTCTCTCTCTCTCTCTGTGACTATCATAAATAAATAAAAAAAAAATTAAAAAAAATAAATAAATAAAATAAAATAAATCTACCTAAACTCTTACTTAGTATGAGGTCGCTATAGAAGAGCAGAGTAAGGTCACCAAAGAAGAGCCAGTTATTTGTCCCCAGACTCTCTGGCTCCAGAACCCTCGTGTTTACACACTGTGGTGCAACATCTCTAATGAGTGAGTTACTAACTCTGCCAAGTGTCATCCATACTAACCCGTTAGCATCACTTTGAAGAATATTTGACAGTTTGGGAATTTTCTAGGTAGAATAATTAGTTAGTCAGTTAGACCTACATGATCTTCATATTAAGTATCTTGGATTTCTGATTTTCTTTTTTTCTGAAAACTGGAGTTCTATCCCTCAAGCATTTTTTTAAAAAAGATTGTTTATAGTGGAAATCTTGCTAAAATATACTGTCAACATCACTGCTTTTGTAAAGAGATTTTTCAAATATGATCGATTCAGGGTGTTTGTAAATCAGTTCTTTTTTTAAAAAAAATCTTCAAGTTTTTTTTTTAAGATTTTATTGACTTATTCATGAGAGAGAGAGAGAGAGAGGCAGAGACACAGGCAGAGGGGACAAGCAGGCTCCATGCAGGGAGCTTGACGTGGGACTCGATCCCGGGTCTCCAGAATCAGGCCCTGGGCTGAAGGCGGCACTAAACCGCTGAGCCACCCGGGTTGCCCCTTCTTCAAGTTTTTATTTCAATTCCAGTTCATTATCATACACTGTAATATTAGCTTCATGAGTAGAATTTAGTGATTCCTCACTTACATACAACATGCAGCGCTCATCGCAAGCACCCTCCTCGATACCCATCACCCATATAACCCATCTCCCTGCCCACTTCCGCTCCTCTGAAAACTATAGAACCCTTATGAAAAAAATGTCAATTCTTCTACTTTGGAAACAAAATCTTTGAAAACTATGAAGGTTTGGAGTATGGTGTGAACCTACAGTGAGTGACTATCTTCAGATTTCTTGCATCTTTTTCTTTCTTGCTTGCTTTCTTGCTTTCTTCTTTCTCTGACTATCCAATTCAGTGATTTTCTCATTTGTTAATGGGGGCTTAGTTTTTCCTTTGGCTATAAGCCCCCAGATAACTAGTAGATGCTTCTTTTCTCCTTTTTTTGTGATCTGCTGCCTCTGATCCCAGAATGCCAGTGGATCTGCTGCTTGCTACTCTTTAATTTTTGCAACATAGATCTTTTTTTCCCACTGCTTTTCTCTCCTTCCATTGTCTTTCTCTGATATCTCTCTTTTTCCCTTCCTACCCTTCTCAGTTTTGCTCTAATGGAACTGGATATTGCTATCTAGGCTAATTCATCAGCTATTTCTTTACTCTGGGCAAGAGGTGAGGGGAGGTTGTGTGAACTTTTACTGCTTTTCTCTGGCTAGCGAAATAATCATTAACAACAAGACCTATAAGCTATGCATTTTTGCTTGTTAGTTATTTGCATTATTTCTTCATTTGGAGGATTCTCATTTGCTTTTGTAGCTAAGATTATGAGCCATCTGAATCTGGAAAACCTCAGCTCTATTTTATTTCTAGAGTAGAATGCTTAAATTAGGCATTAACTTTGGAGAATATAAATTTGTATTACCTTTAGATTTAATTATTTCAATAGACGTATAATAGCGATGTAGCAGATGTATTCCAAATACCTAGTGTTTCAAGTATTTTCTATTTTAAAAATCTCTAAGTTCTGAAAACTTATGTCCACACAAAAACCTGCACGTGGCTGTTTATAGAAGCATTATTCATAATTGCCAAAACTTGACAGCAACCAATATGTCCTTCAGTAGGTGAACAGATAAATAAACTGGTACATCCAGACAATGGAATATTATTCAGTGCTAGAAACAAATTAGCTATAATGCTATGAAAAGACAGGGAGAACTTTAGATGGATATTACTGAGGGCAAGTAGCCAATCTGAAAAGGCTACATAGTATATGACTCCAACTATATAACATTCTGGAACAGGAAAAATTATGGACACTGTGAAAAGATCACTGGTTGCCAGGGGTTTGGGGTAGGGAGGAGGGATGAATAGATGAAACACAGGAGATTTATAGGATAGTGAAAATACTCAGTATACCATTATGATGGATACATGTAATTATACATTTGTCCAAACCCATAGATTGTACAACACCAAGAGGGAACCCTAATGTAAAATATGGGCTTCGAGTGATTATAACATGTCAATATGTCAATGTAGGTTCATCAGTTATAACAAATACATCACTCTGGTTGAGCAGGTTGTTGATAATGAGGGAGGCTATGCGTGAAGGGAGTATATGTGGAATTTTTGTATCTTCCCCTTGGTTTTGCTATGAACCTGAAGCTGCTGTAAAACAAAAAGTCTTTTGAAAAAATTGAGACATAATTGATATGTTGAAATGTAGTTGATATGTAACATTGTGTAAATTTAAGGTATACAGTGTGTTGATTTGACACATTTATATATTACTATATGATTATCGCCACAGTGTTAGCTAATACTTCCATCATGTCACCTAGTTATTATTTCATTTGTGGTGAGGCTATTGAAGATCTAGTTTCTTAGCAACTTTCAAGGTGATAATACAGTATTGCTGACTATAATTACAAGGTCGTATATTAGATCTCCAGAACTTACTCATCATCTAACTGCAGCTTTTGGCCCTTTGACCAATTTCCCCAATTCCTTCACTCTAGTCTTCGGTAATTACCATTCTATGCTCTGTTTCTATGCGTTTGGATTTTTTTAGATTCCACAAAGAAGTGGGATCATTTTTCCTTGCTTTTCTCTTTCTCACTTATCTCATTTAGCATAATGCCCAGAAGGTCCATCCATGTTATCACAAATGGCAGGAATTCCTTCTCTCTCGTGACTGAATCATATACCATTGTAGAATCATATCACATCTATTTATCCAATCCTACATGTATGGACATTTAGATTGTTTGCATGTCATGGCTCTTGTGAATGAGGCTGTAATAAACATGGGACTGCAGTTACCTTTTTGATGCCCTGTTTTCATTTTTCATTTCCTTTGGATTTATACCCAGAAGTGGGATTGTTGGATCATAGGGTTGGACTATTATAAACTTTTTAAGGGATATTCATACTCTTTTCCAGAGTAGTTGCACCAATTTACATTTATATCAACAGTGTTTAAGGATTTCCTTTTCTCCACCTCCTTGCCAACACTTGTATTCTCTATTTGTATTTTGGATATTAACACCTTATCATAGGGATATCATAGGATGAACTCTATATGGTTTGCAAATTGTTTCTCCCATTCTGTAGGTTATTTTTTCATTTTGTTGACTGTATCTTTTGCTCTGCAGAAATTTTTCAGTCTGATGTTGTACCACTTGTCTATTTTTGTTTTTGTTGTTTGTACTTTTAGTGTCATATAGAAAAAACAGTTGCCAAGACCAATGTCAAGTTTTTCCCTTATGTTTTTTTTTCTAAGAGTTTTATGGTTTCAGGTCATATGTTAAAATCTTAAATTGATTTTGAGTTAATTTTTAAGGGGTGTAAGATACAGGTCCAATTTAGTTTCCTACATGTGAATATCCAGTTGTCATAACACTATTATTGAAGAGATTACCCTTTCTGCATTGAGTAGTCTTAGTCCTTTGTCCAATATTGACTGCATCTATAGATTCAATGTGGTTCCTATCGAAATTCCAATGGCATTTTTTCACAGAAAGAAAAAAACAAACCTAAAATGTGTATGGAACCACAAAAGACCCAGAATAACCAAAACAGTCCTGAGAAAGAAGAACAAAGCTCACATCTTCCTTCCTGGTTTCAGACTGTAATACAAAGCCCTAGTAATCAAAACGGAATGGTTCTGGCATAAAAATACATATCGACCAATAAACAACATAGAGAGCCCTAAAATAAACTCCTTCATAAAGTCTTAATAAAAAGTATGTAAGTTCCTGATTATCAGGTGACATTATTTTTAAATTGTTAGTTGCTTTAGACCTTTAAAAAGTACATCTAAAAGCTCTCAACAGTTCTAGTGTAATTGAGCATGCTCCACTGAATGTTCACTAAACTTGTTTAGAAAATATTTGAATCATGCTCAAGACATTCTTGAATTAAATCTGTAAAGACCATTAACTTTTGAAGAGAATCCTGGAGCCCTCAAGAGGTATTTGAGAAGTAGTGGGACTTTGTTTAATAGCAAAACAACAAAATGAAACAGCAATTCTGATTCTTTGAAACAGAAATTTCTGCTCCAAAATTAAAACTGCTTCCATTTGTAGATGCAAACACTTCCTAATAAAATCACCTCCTTTTAAAACTGGCTGTGAGGGGCACCTGGGTGGCTCAGTGGTTGAGTGTCTGCCTTCAGCTCAGAGCGTGATCCTGGGGTCCTGAGATTGAATCCTGCATCACCCACATTGAGCTTTTTGCAGGGAGCCTGCTTCTCCCTCTGCCTCTCTCTCTGCGTCTCTCATGAAAAAATAAATAAAATCATCAAAAAAAAAGCTAGCTTTCAAATCTTAATATTTATAATCCTTTTTCCTAGATTAAAAAAATGATGTGGCATCTTCTGAGGATTTACTTTTGCTTTAGTTTCAAATTGACAAATGTTATCAAGGTTCATCTAAATTAAAGAGAGGAAAAATAGATGCTTCCTGTGCCTTAAACTTATTAGAAAACATAAGGCAGCCTTATCACTAATGGATTTTCTTCAGCCCAGTCATGCAAAAGGGCCCTATCACTGCTCTACTTAACAAGCTGTTTTCATTTGTTTGAGAATCTTCAAATGAGAAAGGGGGTATATTCCAGTCTGTTTACATTGCTTGTAAATCAGGCAAGGAGACCAGAAACAAATCTTCTCTAAAAGAGTTCAACTTGATCAAAGGAAATCTTCTAAAGTGAGGCGAACCTTCTGATTTATGCATTCAATTGGACAGGTGCCATTGCAACCAGCTTCTGCCACTATTTTGCCTGAAGAGTTATTAAGAAGGTAATAACTTTTTAAGAATGATTTCCTCAGGAAATTGGATCACTCTAGAAAAACGGAAAATATTATGAATGGCTTGTGGGACGGTCCTGCAGAATTAAATTAAAATCTAAGGCTTTCTCCATTGCTGGGTCAGCAGGGCAGTGGTGCTGGCTGCGCGTTACATTACATTAAGGTCGCTGTTACGGGTCGTTGAGGGGTTAACCGCAAAATGCAAGACAGAAGCATGGTTGGGTAGACTCTGTCAATAACTGTGAATCTGTGTAGCCAGCTTCCGTGAGTCAGATGATTTTGTCCTTAATCCCGGCCCATGGCCTCCTCGGTAGCATCTGGGGACTGAGGCTGTAAGGTCAAGACAGAAAGAGTTCCCTGAGGCTTCATGAAGTCTGGGGCTATCGTTTCTCAAACAATCACAATACAGATGGAAAATATACTTACATCTCATGTGACAACATTCACTGGTCGAGTATTCATGAGCTTTGTGTCGAGAAGGATCCCCAGGCTCAGCTGGAAGGAATGTTGAGATTAGATCGCAATGTGTGCTGTAAACCTGGAAGTGGGTGCAGATTTGCCAGGTGATTGCCATTCCTGGACTGAGAGTCGCTGTTACCTCTCGGGCTCAGTTCCTGTCAGCTCATTCTGATCTTGTCTGGCCAGCTCCTTATTGATGTTCTACCAGGTTCTGTCACCTTTGTAAGCTATAACCAGTGTACATTTTCCCATCAAATTTAGGGAGGCTTGGAGGGGAATCTGACCAGTATGCCTACATTTCTGCTTGCTGATTGGATCACCCCTTGTAAGTTAGACGGGAATGTGGTCATATCGTTTTTTTCCTCTGAGGCTCCTGGAACTGTGTGACTGGTTTCTGACACCATGCTGCCACAGCCTTGATGGATAGTCAGTCTCTACCTTTTTTATTATTTTTACTTTTTTGTAATAAGTAGGTTCCACACCCAGTGTGGAGTCCAACATGGAGCCTGAACCCACAAACCCGAGATCAAGACTGGAGCTGAGACCATGGGTCTGACACCCAACCAGATGCCCCAGTCAGTCTTATCTTTAACAGTACGTTACTTTTAACTCCCCAGACTAACAGATGACTTCACTCATCTACTTGCCTGTGCATGCTCTGGAATGATTCTTTTTCTAGTTGCAAGTATCTGCTTAGATTAGAATCAAGAGCTCTTGGACAGTCAAAAACTCCTACCTGTTCTCCTGTCTGCTTCATCCTATGTTTTTGATTCTGCACAATCTGTTAGGCCAGAACCACTGGCCCAGAGCTTTACCAGTTATCCTGTCATTTGGAATTTGACCACATCTGGTCTTGTCTACTTGCTCAAACTCTGACGTTCAATTTTCTTTCCTTAGCATCTTTATATATGCTTTCGAGGTTTCTAGTTCCATGTCTACCTAGTTTCTGGCCCATTGCTTTCTTTTTTTTTTTAATTTTTATTTATTTATGATAGTCACACACAGAGAGAGGCAGAGACATAGGCAGAAGGAGAAGCAGGCTCCATGCACCGGGAGCCCGATGTGGGATTCGATCCCGGGTCTCCAGGATCGGGCCCTGGGGCAAAGGCAGGAGCTAAACCGCTGCGCCACCCAGGGTTCCCCCTGGCCCATTGCTTTCTACTGGGAACTATAAATCCTTCATTTATGACTCATTGCCTCCTGTGACCTTTAACCTATTAGTTCTTTTAGACTGTGAATTTCTTGTCTTAGGCAAACCCTTAGTTCCAGTTTCCCACCCTCTCTCCATAATGTGATTTACCAATGTTGACAGAAAACTCAGTCAGGTGAGTTAGGAAGTGAGAATGAGTTCAGGTGAATGACAGATGTGGCCTGTCCCATAGGATCAACACAGTGGCATATACACAGGAAATTAGGGTCTTCAGAAGCTAATCTGGGGCCTTTAGAACAGAGTCGCAAGGTTGCAGTCTCCAGCAATGTCCTTTTGGCAGGCCGAGAATATCATAGTTGAATTTGAATCACATGTTTCAAATATGCATTAGACCAGGAAAAAAGAACAGAGGTATGGGACAGTGGAAATAGTCTTATAGGTTTGCACCTAATGTGAGTCAATCATTCTTTAAAGGATAGGGTTCTGTACTTGTGGTGAAACCACTTTGCATCCATGCTTGCATGTTCAAGACATAATTGAAGAGCAAAAAGGGACTTTAAGGATCATGTAGCCCAATCTCCTAATTTTACAGATGAAGAAACCAAAGCCTGGAGAGGTTAAGTGGCTTGTCCAAGGTCACATAGTTGGCTAGTGGTACAGCTACGACTAGAAAGAACCCAAGTCATCTTACATGCATTCCTCTCCAGGCACTACTCTGTCTCTCTCCACAGTTGCATTGTTTTCAAATTATGAGTGACTCAGCTCACTTCAAAGGGCAAAGAACTAATTTCCTTCTGATTGAAATGAGGCAGTCACAGGGTTTCACACAAGAAAATTGAAAAATGATATATGTGGTTTATTTCTTTGTTCCTTTCTGTTTTTATCTCTGGATCAAGAGGCAAGGGAAACTGGGGAATAGTTGGAAGCAAGACAAGATGATCCAAATGCTGCATGGAGCAGAGGGCACATACATTAGGGAAACCAAACATCTGCTCATTGGTGGAGTGTAAACGGGCAATTGCATCTGTCTCTTTCAGTAGAGATGGACTAGTCTGTAGCTTCAGGAACTCTGCTTCTAAATTGCTCAGAGCCTAGAAGATGAGGATGCTGACACTAAAGGGAGTAGACCACTCTGTATTAAGTGCTCCAGTTTTGGTATTAAAGGAGAAAGGCGACTTGGAAGAGATCCAAGTCCAGTCGGAGGCTATGGCTCTTCTTTTAACAAAGGGAAAATGAAGACTCCTGGTTTCGTGCAACATTCCTTGGTTTATGGTGCAATTGTGCATCTGAAAGGTTTTCCTTAGGATCACATGCAATCGATCTGCCCATTACTAAACTGGACCTGCCTTCCTCATTTGTTCATTCTGTTGTTTTTGTTGCTATTTGTTCATTCATTCATTCATTCTTTGAACATTTTTAAGTGCTTACTAAATTCTAGGCACTAGCCTAGATGTTAGAGATAGAATGTGAAGACAAGTCAAAATTCGTGCTTTGGGGACGCTTCAGTCTAGAGTGGTGGAGAGGATAAGTAAAACAATACAGTCTGATAGAGGATGTGGTCTAAGGTGTCCTCAAGGTACTGTGGAATAGCAGGGGTAAGACAGTTACCAACTGAGATAAACAAGAAAGGCTTTCTGGAGGGCAGCCTGAGTGGTTCAGTGGTTTGGTGCCTGCCTTCGGCCTAAGGCGTGATCCTGGAGACCCAGGATTGAATCCCATGTCAGACTCCCTGCATGGAGCCTGCTTCTCCCTCTGCCTCTGTCTCTGCCTGCGCCCCCCCCCCATCTCTCTCATGAATAATTAAATTTAAGAAATCTTAAAATAAAAGAAAGGCTTTCTGGAAAAGTCAGGCTTGAAGGAAAAGTAAGAGCTGGGAAGTAGACAAAGGAAGAGACCACAGAGAACAGAATGCACAAAGGCAAGGAGGCTGAGATAGCCTGGCACATCCTGAAAATCCAGAAGGTGTTCAGTTTCACTGGCTTGTAGAGTTTGAAGAGGTGGGGTAATGAAAGAAAAGTCTGGAGGAGTAAAACAGGAGCCAGGGCTTGGTGTGCTAGAGATGGCTGAAAGTCAGCGAAGGATGCTAAATGTTATGCATTGAAATATTCTTTATTTTAAAAGATTTTATTTATTCATTCATAAGAGACACAGAAAGAGAGGCAGAGACATAGGCAGAGGGAGAAGAAGACTCCGTGTGAGGAGCCCAATGTCGGACTTGATCCCAGGACCCAGGGATCATGCCCTAAACTGAAGGCAGATGCTAACCACTGAGCCACCCAGGCGCTCCACCATTGAAATATTCTTAAACTCAACATTGTGTAGGGGCAATGTGCTGTAGTGAAAAGACGGTCATCTTTGGAGTCAGATCCATGTTCAATCATTTCTTTACTGTGGACATTGGGCAGGTTACTTAACCACTTTAAGTAGGCTACTTTACCACTAAAATTGAAGATGATTGTCTCTGCTCCATGTTTGTGGGAAAGAGTTAACAGTATACATGAAGTCACCAAACATAGAACTAGTAAATACTCGGCGTATATTCATCTGAGACTCTTCCTCCATTTCTTTCTTGGTTTTCTCCATTTGCATTCTAATCTTTTTCCCCCATCTTTCCTTCTGGAGATTCACAGGGTTTGCAGAAACTATGGGTGTCTTATGTGGCTTGATGTCCTTGTTTATTTAGAGGTTGGCATTTAGAAAATATTTTGTGCAAGTTCTGTCCTCCTGATAGTAAATGTACCAGAGCACAGCAATGTCCACAATTGATTGGATCTGTTTGTTGTTGTTGTTGGGTGACAAATTCAAATGATCCTGTCATGGGTGGAGGGAGAAGCAGGCTTTCTGCAGGGAGCCAGATGTGGGACCGACCCCAGGACCCCAGGATCATGACCCAAGCCAAAGGCAGATGCTCAACCACTGAACCACCCAGGTGTCCCATTTTTGCAATTTGTAATCAGAACTTTACCTAACAAAAATTATTGCAGCTGTGGTAGGATTAAATGTACTCTTTTGCTCCCCCTCTCCCCAAATCTATCAAACTGTCAGCAGCCTGCCTTTTGGAAAAAAACTAGACATTGTTTTGCTGTACCTTTTTTCAGTGTGACTATATGCAATTTTTCTGTTCTGTGAAGATATCTGAACATTTTTTTGAGGTGCGATTGACATCCAACATTATATTAGTTTCAGGTGTACAATGTAATGGTTCAACACTTGTGTACAGTTTGAAATGATCACCACATTAAGTCTCGTCACCATCCATCACCATAAAAAGTCACAGAAATTCTTTTTTCTTGTGGTGAGAACTTTCAAGTTCCACTTTCCTACGAACTGTGGAATATGTACTGTAATACCATTGACTACAGTCAGCTTGCTGCATACTGCATTTCTATGAGAATATTTGTTATATATTAATAAGAAAAGGTCATTTCCAGTATATTGTGTTTGGGTAAAAAAACACTCAAAAAGCTAAAGAGTTTAATAGCCTTGAGGTGAATGAATTTCTATAATATTCTAAACTAGAGTGACTATCAGATACCCACTGCTCCTGAGAAGTTAGGTGTGGGGTTCACATAGATGACTTTGGAGCATTTGTCTTCGTAGTCACTTAATTTATTTGGTTCCTGAGGTAGGAAAGAAGTAGAACAGTCATCTAGTTTCTAACTTTCTGGCTTTAAAAAAATATGTTTTATTTATTTATTCATGAGAGACACAGAGAGAGAGAGGCAGAAACGTAAGCAGAGGGAAAAGCAGACTCTCCACTAAGCAGGGAGCCTGATGTGGGACTCTATCCTAGGACCCCGGGATTACTAATTAAGCCAAAGGCAGACACTCAACCACTGAGCCATCCAGGTCCCCCTAACTTCCTGTCTTATGCTTGAGTCCCCTCTATGGCACTGCTGCTAGTTAATTATGGAGCTTCTGCTTTACCAGATTCAGGGATGTGATGGACATTCTCTATCACTTAAAGTTGAACATACGATATTTGGGCTGCTTTTAATATTTAGGAGGTGCTTCCTGATATGAAACTAAAGTGTCCTTTTGTAATCTTTGGTCCTAGATCTATGCCTTGCACACATAAGGAATCAGTTTAATAACTTTTTTTTCATCTTAAGGCCTCTCCAATATTTGGAGCCAAACTAAAGTTGGACAAGGTCTCTCCTTCACTACTCTTTCAGTGTAACATTTCCATTTCAGTCAGTGATTCCCTTTAAGAACTGATTTCAAGTTTCTTTACCATCCTTGTCAAGTGCCTCTGAATATGTCCATATACATGCACATACCTAGAATGCTGTGTGCATTCGCAGTATGCTGCAGTCATGGCAGATGGCAGATCATCCTTCTCTTTCTTCATCTAAAATTTTGATAAAATTGTTGAACATGAAAGAACCAGGTCCCCAAAAAGAACCAGCTCTGCTGATATCATGATTTCAGACTTGTATACTCCTGAACTGTGGTGGAATAAATTTCTGTGAGGGAATAAATGTCAGGAAGAAAGAGAGAAAGAAAGAAAGAAAGGAAAGAAAGAAAGAAAGAAAGAAAGAAAGAAAGAAAGAAAGAAAAGAAGGAAGAAAGAAGGAAAGAAGAAAGAAAAGAAAGAAAGAGAAAGAGAAAGAAAGAAAGAAAGAAAGAAAGAAAGAAAGAAAGAAAGAAAGTTTTTATTGGAAATATTCTAGTATAGAAGTTTTATTTTATTTTATTTTATTTTATTTTATTTTATTTTATTTTAGAGAGAAAGGGAGTGGGGGCAGGCACAGAGGAAGAGGGAGAGAATCTAAAGCAGACTCTGAGTTGAGTGTGGAGTCCAACTTGGGGCTTGATCTCATGACCCTGAGATAATGACCTGAGCTGAAACCAAGTCAAACACTCAACCAACTGATCCATGCAGGTGCCCCTGGAAGTTTTTAAACTGGGATTTATGAACCAATAGAAGCTTAATGAATTTTATGCAAATGTGTACGTATACTTTTTTTCTGGGACAAAACTCCATAGCTTTTATAATATTCTTAAAGGTGTGCATGAAAAAAAAAAGGTGTGCATGGTCCAAAGAAATTAGGAAGTCATATTCCAGAATGACGTAGAAATACTCTGGCTACACATTAATCCAATCACTTAAAAATATATTTTAATGGTTTCTAGCCAATGGTCCATTCATCTCCATGGATGTCATGAAGGACCTTGTTAAATGCTTTCATGTATGTATACTTTGCACTCCATGTATCTCTGGTTTCCAAGGCTGTTGGCCATGTCAGAGAATGAAATGAAGTTAGTTTAAGCTAATCATCACTTACATTTTCAGTTGCTAATAAACAATTCTTTTAATGATCTATTCTAGAATCTTTCCCATGACTCAAGAGGTCAATTATTTATTCGATAAATAGTTATTTAGTTTTGGCTCTGTGTTAGGAAATATTCTAAACACTGATGCTAAAACAGCAAGAAAGACAAGGTTTTTGCTTACGTGGAGCTTATATACTAGTGAGGGAGTCAGACAATGAACAGACACAGAAGCCAGATCATTTTAGGTAGTGGTGAATGCTCTGACAAAAATAAAATAAAGACACTGGATAAGAAGTTACTGAAATGGGGGCTGAGCAGTAACTAGTTGGGCCAGGAAAGTCCTATATTAGAGAATGACAAGGATTTTATTCATAAATAATTAGGGGAAGAATAGTCCAGGCAAAGATAACAACAATGCAAAGGCCCTGGGGCAGGAAACATCTTGAAGTGTTCAAGGAACAGAAAGATGATCACTGTGACTGAAATATAGTGGACAATGGGGCAATAATAAGTGACATAATTTAAAAGGGAGGCAACATAGTCATGGCCATGGTCGAAAGTGTAGACTTTGTTCTAACTACAGTGAGGGTTGTCAGATGGCAATGATAAAGACTGTATACTTTGTTCTAAGTGCAGGGAAGGTTGTAGGAAGCAGCAGGGTTTCGTGGTCTGATTTATGCGATTCAAAGAGTCTAATTTATGTGTGTGGAGAATTAATTGTAAAGAAGCAAGAGTAGAATGGAGAAGGTTTGCCTGCATTTAATTGTGAAGTCTGCCTTCTTTCTATCTTTTTTTTTTTAGAGAGAGGGAGAGAGAGAGAGAGATAGGAGAGAGGAATGTGGAGGGGGGCAAGGTATATATATAGAGAGAGAATCTTAAGCAGGCTCCATGCCCAGCATGG